>NW_019942615.1:9992-15525 GCF_002910315.2 Salvelinus sp. IW2-2015 | reverse complement strand
GCGAGCACCAATTCCGTTTCTGTGGTGTTTGCTATATAATCTTTGCTATCGTCAGTTTAGTCCAAGATCGGCACACAGGTGCTTCAAAGTCTCATAGCGACAATTTAGCTTTTGCAACGAGACCATTAAATATATTGAACACAATGGTAGAAGAGAGTGTAGTTCTGTTCAATTTGGAGTTCAGTTTATCGCTAACCTTATCACAGGGACTTCGAGGCACTACAGCTGCATGTTGATCTTGGAATAAACTGACGATAGCAAAGATTCCATCTTGGACGACTCCACATAAATGGAATATGTACTAACTAGCTAGCTAGCTAATGTTTGCTTTAGTTTGCTCGCTAGCTCTGCACATTCAGCTATTGTGTGTGTGAACCCTGCCAACATAAAACAACATCGCTATGGTGCGATTGACTGGATTAATCTCACGTTAGTTATGTGCATTGAGTGCCTTTCAGACGGTAGACACGAACCCTCTGTTACCTTGCCAGCTAAGGAACACTACATTGCATTGCTAGCTTCTCTCATTGACTCAAATTCAAATAGCTGCAAACACTGGTGGTTACTGTAGATAGCTAGCAAACATCAGCTAACTAAATGACGTCATCAACTAATTTGCATAATTGGCCATGTGCATGTAATTGTGATGGACACTGTAGGAGAGAGGAATGACGTCGTGGGAGAGACAAAAAGTAAAAAACACCCTAAATATGTTTAGAACTACAAATGAACTTTCTTCTGTCGATTCTTGTTTTTTTAATGTCACAATTCCAACCCTCTGTCACGCCCTGGCCTTAGTATTCTTTGTTTTCTTTATGTTTTTTAGTTAGGTCAGGGTGTGACATGGGGAATGTATGTGTTTTTGTAGTGTCTAGTGTAGTTGTCTAGTTATGTCTATGGCTGCCTAGATTKGTTCTCAATTAGAGGCAGCTGTGGTTCATTGTCTCTGATTGAGAGCCATATTTAAGGCAGTCATAGGCATTRGGGTTTKGTGGGTAATTGTCTGTGTCTATGTTGCATGTTTGCACTTAGTCTTTGATAGCTTCACGTTTGTTGTTTTGTTTCGTTGTCCTTCTTCTAATAAAGAGAAGATGTATTTTCCACATGCTGCGCCTTGGTCCTCTCTCTCTCTCCCATTGACGATCGTGACACCCTCCTCCTTTATCTGGGCAAAAGAGACACTCTGGCGGAGTTACTTAGTTTTTTTTCTTTTTTTTTTTCTTAATTTGGTTTGGTTTTTAAACTTATGGTCCACTTAGGAGCCTACAACAAGTCACAGTAAAACATGAACACTTTTAACCATAATTAAAAAAAATGTTTTTTGTATACAATCTACATTAACAATCTAAATGGGCCAAAAAGAGACAATAGAAAAAACTGTCAATGGCAATGTGAGAAAATTATGGTAACTAGTCTGGCCCTAATTCAGGTAATTTTTTAATATTTTTATGTAAGCCATGGCGGGATCAGCCAGCGGCGACTTCCCGCATGTGCGATTCATTTGCAGTCTGGAAGCGGAGGGGTGAACATCTCCTGCTCTGACTGCAGCTGGGAGGGACTGCTGCGCGAGGACTGGGCCGCCGGTGAGTACTTCGGGACTGGGTGGGGCACACGGCAGCCCCCGCTGCTCATTGAGAAGAGTAAGAACGATACGTGCTTTCACGTCAGAGTCTCCAAAGGTCTCCAATAACACCAGAAAAAGTCGCTAGACTTATCGCTCGTCGTTTTTTTGAAAATGTGTCGCTAGAGGGGTCTGAATACTCGCTAAGTTGGCAACACTGCATGTGCCACTGCTGAGGCTGGGAGGCAGTGGATCAAACCATTGTGAGGCAAACTTAAAAACGCGCTATTAAGTGTCTATAATCAGCACAAGTGCTTTCATTGCGTATTATTAATATGATTGAAATTACAGTTATGTTTCCAGTGATATATTGGGGAGGACAAATCATATTTTTCCCAGGATGGGGGGGTCGTGTCCCCCCGTTTCCCTCTGGGATTTCCGCCTATCTCTGTTTGTCAGTGTCAGCAGAGTAGGCTACCCTGTAATTTGTCAAAAAAAGATTCTGCTAATGTCTCCAGTCATATAAAGTGTAGTAGAATCGCACCCCAAGTGGTCCCAAAGTGGTTTACAATAACTTTATCATAATTCAGTTAAGAGCATCACATGACATGATAATATTTGTCACAATATCAAATCAAATGTTATTTGTCACATGCGTCGAATACAACACCTTACCGTGAAATGTTTACTTACAAGCCCTTAACCAACAATGCAGTTTTAAGAAAAATAAGAGTTAAGCAATTATTTACAAATTAAACTAAAGTAAAAAGAAATTAATAAAGAAATAAATAATAATGAGGCTACAAGTAGGGGGTACCAGTACCGAGTCAATGTGCGGGGGTACAGGTTAGTCGAGTTAATTGAGGTATATGTACATGTAGGTAGGGGTAAAGTGACTATGCATAGATAAAAAACAGCGAGTCACAGCAGTGTAAAAAAACAAAGGGTCAATGCAAATAGTCCAGGTAGTCATTTGATTAACTGTGCAGCAGTCTTATGGCTTGGGGGTAGAAGCTGTTAAGGAGCCTTTTGGACCTAGAGTTGACGCTCCAGTACCGCTTGCCATGCCGCGTGGTAGCAGAGAGAACAGTCTATAACTAGGGTGGCTGGAGTCTTTGACACTGTCTGCTATAGAGGTCCAGGATGGGAGGAAGCATTGCCCCAGTGATGTACTCGGCCGTACGCACTACCCTCTGTTGCGCCTTGCGGTTGGATGCAGAGCAGTTGCCATACCAGGCGGTGATGCAACCAGTCAGGATGCTCTCGATGGTGCAGCTGTAGAAATTGTTTAGGATCTGAGGACCCATGCCAAATCTTGTCAGTCTCCTGAGGGGGAATAGGGGTTGTTTTGCCCTCTTCTCAACTGTTTTAGTGTGATCGGACCATGATAGTTTGTTGGTGATGTGGACACCAAGGAATTTGAAGCTCTCGACCTGCTCCACTACAGCCCTGTCGATGTAGTCCACGATCAGCTCCTTTGTCTTGATCACGTTAAGGGAGAGGTTGTTGTCTCTGCACCACACTGCCAGGTCTCTGGCCTCCTCCCTATAGGCTGTCTCATCGTTGTCGGTGATCAGGCCAACCACTGTTGTGTCGTCGGGAAACTTAATGATGGTGTTGGATATGTGCTTGCCTACGCACTATGGTGTTGAACGCTGAGCTGTAGTCAATGAACAGCATTCTCACGTAGTTGTTCCTTTTGTCCAGGTGGGAAAGGGCAGTGTGGAGTGCATTAGAGATTGCTTCATCTGTGGATTTGTTGGGGTGGTATGCAAATTGGAGTGGGTCTAGGGTTTCTGGGATGACTGTGTTGATGTGAGCCATGACCAGCCTTTCAAAGCACTTCATGGCTACAGACGTGAGTGATACGGGTGTCGTAGAAAATCACTTCAAATATAACTCTTACAAGAACTTTGTGAACTCAAATATGATTTTTAATACAAATTGTATCACAATCTGGAATGTCCGCGGAACACACACTTTCTCAGAACTCCAGCTACTCTATTTATACACACATAGTATTGTCCGTCCCCTATGAAGTCATTCACCACCATCTGCTTTCAATTTGTTTATAATAGTGGCTGGACCCTCTATCCCAGTGTGTCCAATTACCTCTAGGCGTCACTCTGTCTGACATGTATGTTTGTAATGGAATGGTCAGACCATATGTCTAGTGTCCAATTGCTTTTAGGCGCCATTCTGTCTGACATGTATGTTATTATGTCTATATCTGCTCTGGTATCCCAATGGTGGAACAAACTCCCTCACGATGCCAGGTCAGCGGAGTCAATCACCACCTTCCGAAGACACCTGAAACCCCACCTCTCCAAGGAATACCCAGGATAGGACAAAGTAATCCTTCTAACCCCCCCCCCCTTAAAAGAGTTAGATGCACTATTGTAAAGTGGTTGTTCCACTGGATATCATAAGGTGAATACACCAATTTGTAAGTCACTCTGGATAAGAGCGTCTGCTAAATGACTTAAATGTAAATGTAATTATACTGTTCACCTATCTTATACCTCTATATGTTATCCATGTGTGTAATTGTACTCCTACAATCCCACCTCTGGGGCTAATTAGCCACATAAATAATAGAAACATGACTTTGGGATAGTAAATGAAAATACCTACGATATACAAGAAAATACAAAAACAGAAGAAAGCACATAAACCAACTAGACCAAATAGTCTCAAATGATTAAAACTAAAATAGGAGTACAAGATCCAATTAGAAACATTAATGAAAACCGAACTAGACCAAACATCTCCAGTTGACATAAGAGTAAAAGATCTAATTAGAACATAATAAAAAATCCCAACCTACACCCAACAACTAGACCAAACATCTCCAGTTGACATAAGAGTAAAAGATCTAATTAGGTGTAAAAATTAAGAAAGATAAAAYATTACAGATTTGATGAAGCATGTGCGTGTAAGTACTTAGCCTTGCCTGAGGTTATCTCAGTTATGTGGAAAATCAAAATAATACAAGGAGTATCATAATAAATGAATAAGGAAAAAATCAAAGACCAACATGCAGTTACAAAAGAAAATTGACACAACATCATTCTAAAATTAAGCATTTCAACATGATCCTCCCTCGCAGACACCTCTCTAATAAAGTGATATCAATGATATCAACCTTTGTTTAGAAGATTAAGGACATGGTCCATAGACACTTGTAACCGGAAAACCCTCTGTTACCTAACATGTTTTTAAAATTAACCTAGTTTTTAGAAGGCATAACTAGCATTAATTAAAGAAAAACATATATATATATATTCATTGATATACATATCTAAAAATTCAACCAAACATACAAAACACAAGGCCTTAAACAAAAATAGATATACTAAAATCCTTACATAGGAGCACAGTCCTCATCCTGACAGATTCTACAATCACCTCTTTGACATTTTGCGCAAAACACGGGGTCTCCATGATGGGCATGGCCTTCCACATTAAATTTTGTGCACCACTTGCACTTACGGCGCAAATGACACTCTTTGTGGACATGTACCAGTAGACATTCGTCTGYATTTGGGAATACAGCATATACAGGCAGACCATCCTTACTGAAATCATGGCAAGCAGAACCACCTCCCGGCATCACTCCATAGAGACAGTTTGGATTGCCAAAGGGGCAGTCCAGAGGTCCACCAACWGYATTGCAAAGYTTTCCATATTTATTGGTATAATGRCCWGGGCTCCCAGGTACAGGATTAATTATCACTRRAGGGTCAGCACTCCTTACAGACATCTGTTTAACTGTTGTCTGGACCACAAGTGATTTTAYCAAGGGTAAAACACAACAAAATACAATACCCAGAGCCAATAACCCCCCTCCCAGCACAATAGCCATCCTAGCAAACATAGCTCCCCACTTTCCTAATGCTAGATCCAACCAATCCCAAACATGAGAGTCAAACCCAGCATTTGCCTTAACCTCTGCTCGTAAACCTTTAAGTT
>NW_019942615.1:2969-9581 GCF_002910315.2 Salvelinus sp. IW2-2015 | reverse complement strand
CTAGCATCACTAGGATCCCATTCAGTGATAGTTATCTGTTGAATCAACCTAACTCTTGCACAGAGGCCTGTCCATCCCTTTGGCAATGTTGCCCTTAATCTCTTCCCCCCACATATCCAGAAGAAATCTGCAACTACCTTGGTCTGTTCTTCATACGGTGCAATTAAGGGTAGTGCTAGAGTTTGATTTTGACAACTATCATGAATGACTACTTTACCCACCCAACTTCCAGCTGCTTGATAAGTAGCTCTTCCTGGAGTGTCAGCATTCCATGTGGTATCCGTAGTTAAGTGCCATGTGATCTCGCATTTACCTTTAAACTTCCCTATCCCATTCTGTCCTTTTGTGCTGTTAACACATTCATATGTTTGTTGATAATCTATCCGATATCTATATGGGACCTCTAGCTTCTGTACTTCCATCCTTATATCCAATTCTTTACACCACTTACCCCAGCCAGTTTGGTTGTAATACTGATGATAATATGGATTACCCAAATATGACAAACATTCAGCTGGGCAATAAGGCCTTTCTGGTTTACTTAAATGACAAAAGTTCTTATTAAAATCAGCACAGTCCTTATAATCATAAGGACTTGGTACCACCACTAATTCTGTCAGRGGAGAGGGTGCACATAGTAAGCAATTTGTCAGTTTTAATTTCATCGCTGTATATTGAGCCCAGTCATACCATTCATTTCCTACRAATTTCTTCAATGATTTGTCCTTGTATAGTTCTGGGATTAAAGTATCAGTTGGAGTCACATTGTCCTTTTCTCGAGGCAGATTGTTAGTGTTTTTCAGAAAGTTCCAAATGTTAGTAAAAAACCCTTTTGGTTCTGATGCCTCAGGTTTCTTTGTGGGTACATTGGACTGCTTGTTAATAGTAATGGATGGTACCTTGGTGGTAACTACTGTAGTTCTTGCAGCAGTTTCCACTGTTGTTGTCGTTTTAGTTATCACCGGCTCTTCCTGTTTAGGTATTGGCGTAGGACCAATTCTAATGACTGTGGTGCTACTCCCTTCGGTCCATCTGGTTCTTGTTATTTCAACTATTAATTCTTCACCTTCAACTGGTTCAATCTGATTCATGGAGAGCACCCACTCGTCTGCTTCTTTGGTTACTGTCAGGTCACATCCTTTTGGGTCCCAAATGACTTCTCCCTTTGTTTGGTGATGTGTCCATCCACAGAATGCAATCTCAGGTAGAGCCTGATCCTTTTGTTGAGATTGTCTTCTGTCTCCTATTTCAGTTAATGAGTTGAGGTGGAACAGAAATTCTAACCTTTCAGTTTTTAATTGTTCGGCTGATTCCTCTCTTCTCTTCCTGCACCACATACTTTGAGTGCAGTGTGTTAGTATCTGTTTTTCTGTACTAGTTTTACATTATTATCTTTCTATGTCAATGTCTTTCTTCCGTCCTTTCTAACTTAAATTGTTTGTTAGGGGACCCTTCAAGAGTTGAAAAGTCATTGTGGGGAAATTCCCTCTTCCTTCTCGTCTTGGCGCTTCTCTTCTCTCGTTCACTTTCCCCTAGCTCTCCTTCCAGCCGGAACTGGGCTTTCATCGTTCTGCGAAGTGTATCTAATTTCAGGTAAGAGATGATCCCATTCTGCAGGGCACTTCCAAGGATTCTTCGCCGTCCAAAATAGTGGTGAGCTTGTATCAGAGAGGGAGGGGGGGATTGCCACCAATGTGTTTGGATCCAAGGGAGGTTTTCTTATGGGGCAAACCAAGGGGGCCAAGGGTTATGTCCAACAGAGCAGATGTTACTCTCCCTCCCATTCTGCGGCTTCCTTCTGACCATTTAACCTGAGGAAGCTTTGGTTGTTTTGCCCTTTCCTGGTTTAGACTGTTTTCCACCTGTTCTTCTTCTAGATGCTTTATCTGATTGCTAGCGTCGTCGGTATTCTGCTGTGCTCTGGATCCTGCCATTTTCTTGACTCTCACCGTGGCGTTTCTAGATCGTTCTCTTTCCTGCTGCTCCCTCGGCCTCGCCGCCTCGTCAAGTCTTATCCAGCATCCTCTGTGTTCTTCATCTCTATGTGCGTTGTATCCTTCTTCTCTGTTGCGGACTCGCTGGCAGTGTTTAGATTGTTATCACCCGTCTGCTTCCTTTCACTGGACTATGCTGTTTTTGTGGCGTGCCACCTCGAGCGTCGCTTCTCTCCTCGGCTGATCCCATCTTCCTTCGGAAACAACGTCGAACTTATGACCAGATCTCCTGATATCACTGGAGAGGTCCTGTCATTCCAGGCTCCAGGCTTTCCAATGGCAACCGGTCTTATTCTCCTTGAATTTATAGCTTATGTCGTATTTTGGTTAGATTAACACTTCAACATACAGATGTTAATTCACTTAGCAATATAATCCAAGGAGGACCTTTATACATCCTCCTAACATTGGTATGGCATGTTCGGTAAACGACCCGTAAGCATTTCATGCGCGCGATAGATGCGTGTTTCTGTTAGTTTTCCATGCGGCCACCATTGAGTGCAAGCCGAAACAATCCACCCAATTAAGCCCTGTAGATCTACAAAATCTTTGTATCTTGTTTTTTTCAGAAAACCGTTAACTCCTCAAACCATCCCCTCGATTGAAGGGATGATAGACACATCCCAGCCTTTGATTTCATCCTTAGCTGCTGTAATTATTGTTTTACAACTTATTTGTAGTAAACGACTGAACCTATTGTCTGAAGTAATTTCAGAAACGGAATCCGAATCTGGGAGAATTACTTTGTTGATAAGAATTTTTTTATTCACTGTTCCCTGACTTCCCTGATCCACTTGAATGGTACTGCGCTTCAACCCCATCTGCACTACATAACTCGCGTCTGAATTGATAACTAACATCTACCCTTTTACCCCTATAGGTCTTATCAGGTCCTTACATAGTCCTCGCACAAACAATATGCTCCTTAAACGGGCCTTCTCGGACTGTGTATCGATGACCTATAGCGTACCTATACCTTCTACTGTATGTTGTTATTTTGCACATATTTCACATTTAACAAACATCTCATTCTACTGTGCCTGTAGAGTAGGTGAGGCCAAAAACTTGTTTTTGAGCTTTTCTGATCACCTCCCCCCTTGCACATATGATCCAATATCATGGTGCATTCATTGATATAAAAGTAGCCGTCGAGTAGTGGTGAAGTGCAAATGCGACCATCATGTGTTTCTCCATTATCCCATTGTCTAAATCTACGTAGGCCCCCCTCTGTAGCCAAGTATTCTTGTTCAGTAATTCCAGACACCGAAGCGGCTTTCTGAAATTTAAATGAATTTAAAGCTCAAGACCCGGAGATGTTACGAGGTGCCGAATTAAGCAAACCATGTCCTCCTTATTAATCCAGGTGCACGAGAAATAGGATAACAATATCATTTAGCCCGCTACTTTTGGCAGGCTTCTTCGCGCTGCATTATTCCGTTCCTAATAAACAAGAATCTTACTTACCCTTTTTTGGTGCGCTGACATGATTATATTAACTCTGTATGGATACATTATGCTAGTCATTACATTTAACAATTTGTAGCATGATTTTGAGATGGTGAGTTCAATCACCTCTCTTATCGAAAACCTCTCTGTTTCCAGACCTGCACCAAACAAATGACATACGCCTGTTCTGCGCCGTAATGCGGGTATGATCAGTATAGATATTAACGGTTTACCTCCTCCCTTTAGCCCAACATGCTGCAGTCAGAAGCCGGCAATTTCAGCTAGCTGGGCCAGAGCAAGGTTTGAGGACCAATGCTCTATAATATTTCCTCATGGGGCAGTGAAAGCTTTCCCGCTTTTGCTTTAACTACCGTCAGAACCCTGCACTGAAGAGTACCTGTATAATCTTTTAACAACAAAACCATCTACAAAGCCTAACTTTTTCCAGGTCATATCCCTACTTGAATTCCTATGTTAATGGAATTGATTCTAAAAGTTCTGGACGATAGTTGGTACAATGTTTAAGCCTCGGTTCTACACAATCGGTATGTGCTTCTCCTTAAAATCAAATGAATCTTATCTCCCGGTCCAGCTCACGATTGTTTACATTCTTTTAATGGAGGAACGTCTATCAGAGTATCCCTGTCAGGTGAAGTTCATTTATAAGCCCATCGTCCCTTGCATTAGTTAACTACAACTACCCAAAGTTCTATCAATCTCCACAATGTTACTGATGAAGTGCTGATAACTCACACGGATACCCCATTGTTGGTATATGTTGATGCTTTACTCATATGCATAAATTGCAAATGCGCTGAATCCCTGATAACACGGTTTGGGTTATCCCTGAGCTACCGGATCAATTTCAGAGCGTATAATAAGCAATAAGGTTCTGTTTCTATCCCCTACCACTTAATAATTCCAAGATTTCTTGCATAAGGAACAGCTGCTGACATAATTGTTGCACCTGTTGCGACGCGTATAACAAGAATGGTTTGAGGCTGTAATCTGTGGCTGGCTAGAAAAAATGTGCTGTTATGCATTTCTGTTTTTAAGTGTTTTTCAATGCAACCACTCAGGTCAAGATGTTCCAATTTAGTCTTGCTCTTAGATTAAGGCTGTCCAGGACTTCTTGTCATTATTTCTCTTCAGAGAGCTGTTTAACTACAATAGCTGCTTCTATCCAAGTCAGAACTTAACCCTGTCATTCCCAAAAGAGGGTCTATTAATGTGAGCTACCGATTGCAAACTGTCCCCACTCCGTCTACGGTAACGGTGCTTGCTAATTACCCTCTAGCTGGTCCTGGAGCTATTTTTAGTCTCCCATGAGCATTGTTCTGCCTAAGTACTTCGAACCTGTATGGTTTGACAGTACTGTAGTTTTGTTTAGAGGACTATTGTTGTCCTCTTCTCCCGCTTAAAGACGTTGCAGTACTTTTAGTGAGTCAGAGAATGACGATTGTTCCTACAAGTGGAGGCACAGATCAACAGGTCATCCACAATATTGGCAAATCACGTTTTGTGCCAGCTAACATAATCTCTTCCAGGTCTGCTCTCAATATCTGATTGAAAAAATGTGGACTATCCTTAAAACCCTGTGGGGTCCTAGTATAAGACAGAGTTTTGCCCCTATATCTAAATGCAAACAAATGTCTGCACTCCTCCGCCAGGGGTATACTAAAAAACGCTCCACATAGGTCAATAACCGTGAAGTATTTGGCCTCCGAGGGAACATTGGTCAGCAGTGTGTGAGGGTTTGGGACTTCAGCAGGACAATCCTGCACTATATCGTTAACAGCTCTTAAGTCATGGACCAGTCTCCATTTTTTACCATCAGCTTTAAGAACAGGTAGCAAGGGTGTATTGCAACAACTGGGCATCTCTATCAATACTCCTGCCCCGAGCAGTCTTTCTATTGTCAATCTTATTCCTTCTTCAGCCTCAGGCTTCATAGGATACTGGGTTTTCCATGGGAGTTTGGCATCATGTTTTATTTTGACAAAAACGGGACTAGCAGATTTAACTAGTCCGACATCTGTATCGTGTTGCGACCATACCTCAGTTGGTATGGTTCTCTCCATTTCTGCTCTAAGTTCACTGATTAATCCTATTCCTTCACCTAACACTACCTGCTGGCCTGCACTAACCTCTACCTCCCTTGGATCACCAATCAACATAGTAGTAGTAACTATTTTGATGAATGATTTATCCTTTGAATGAAAGATTAGTGGATTGTCAGTTTTATCCCACTTCTTTTTCCCAACTTCCTTCATCATCAATCCTAGATCTTTAGATGTATAACCCTGATTTACCAGTAATGTAATGTGAGGAACAGAGTCAGAGACATTGAACCATTTCTGCACAAAGTCAGACCCATCTCCATCCATCACATCCATTGCGGCTCCCTGCTTTCCAATAACTATAATTTGAGACATTATCTGTGCTTTCCTTCCATATGCCCCCATAACCCAAAGTTGTTCAAGCAATGGGTCCAGATGTGGGTCAAATTGCATTGTGCAATGATATTCAGATTTAGCTCTAACTGCTTTAGGTATTTGGGCCTGGATGAATTTACCCCATTTCCTGACAGTTCTATCCACATCTGCTTCAATGCCTCCTAGCCAATATACATTAGCCGTTCCTTCTGTACCCATCACCGGTAATTGTAATCCTGTTTTTTCAATGAATACTCCATCAGGAGAACATTTAATTTGTAAGCCCATCTTGCATAGTGCGTCTCTTCCTAATAGATTAACTGGTGATTGATCTGACACTAAAATTGGAATTGTGACTGATTTACCTTCAGTCGTTAGACGAACTGGAGCGGTCATTGGAATTAACTGCGTATTTCCCGAGAATCCTATTGTTTTGGCATATTTACCAGACATGGGGAGATGAGAGGCATATTTTGGACTCACACATGTGTAAGTAGCTCCAGTATCTATCATCATGGGTGTACCTCTGTTTTCTATTTGAACCTGCAGTATAGGTTCTTGATCAGCCCTTGTTGTAATTATTGGAAACTGACCCTCCCCTTTGGGATTCCCTGGGCATCCCTAGTTTTGTTGATTAGGCCCTGACCATGTGTTCACAGGACRTGAAGGTTGGTTAGGGTTGCCCCGCCAGTCGTTATTTTGATTCCAACCATTCTGATTTTGTTGGAAGTTTGGGG
>NW_019942615.1:0-1352 GCF_002910315.2 Salvelinus sp. IW2-2015 | reverse complement strand
AACAAACCAGATCCTTCTTCTTTGAACATTTTTAGTATTTCATTCTCTCTTTCTCGTTTATTTCTTCTTTTTTGTTTCTTGTCATTTGGTTTGTGGTTCTTTATTAGTGTCTCCATTTCCTCACACACCGAGACATCTAATGTTCCCACCGCTGGCCATTTGGTATTTAGTTTTCTTGTGCGTTTCTCCCATTTTATTGAAGTTTTTATTATTTCTTTTTTACTCAAGGGATGCCTTGCCCCTAAGATCTCTACTGGTGTTCTATTCATTTTATTATAGTTCTATTTAATTTTATGATTTCTTTTTAATACCTTATCTTTACCTTTATTTATTTATATTGTTTATACTTTCTTACCTCTACTTCATGTTCTTTATTGCTTGATCCTATATTCAATTGATTAGTGAGTCAAGCCTCCCCTGTATATCCTGGCCACTCGATTTTGCACCCCTCTCTGCTCTTCAGGCTATTTTTAGACTGTAACTTCTGTAGACACAGAGTGATTTACGGCCTGTTTTTTCCTCTTCCTTTGTTTCACCGTACGTGAATTCTTTATGTCCTGGATTCCACTATTTATCTTAACCTACCTAGATTCATTTTTTAACTTTATAGTATAATTTCAATTTATTAGCGCTCCTATTTTCTGTTTTGTTTCACACTTTTCTATTCGTTTTTATACTATTCGGTTTAAACCTCTTTTATTATCTTTATTCATTATTTATTTTGACACCTTTTTTAGTATTCTACTATGGTCGCTTATTACTTTGTCACATCTGTGTTTTTATCCTTGATTTACAACTTATTTTACTTCGACTTTTCTTAATTCAGTTCCCTCTATCTAAGTAGTTAGAGGCACCCTTCCTCAACCTTCTACTCTGTCACAGGAAGGCTGCGCGCTCCCTCTTCTGAACGTTCTGCCTACACACACGCAACCTGTCCTTTTTTCTTCCTAATGTTCTATCTCTACACAGATCTACTCATTACCTACAACATTTTCATTCATCCTTTTATTTTTCATCTGTTCATTCAATCCCTTTGTTTTTACCTCAAAACAACTTAGTCTTTCTTTATTGACTTAATTCACTTCCTCCTACATAAGCCTAGACTTCTAGGATTTCTACAATATGACAAGACTACTGTCTAATCGGATCAGCTTGTCTTCATATTCTATTCAACCCCCCAATACTGATCTTTACTTCTATTATTAGAGTAGTATTGTGGCGTGACCTACTGAATTACAAAACCCTGTTAGCTAGACAGAGCGGTTTTTTATTCGCAGGATTTTCTTTTGCATTTGAACGCCGCACAATCGGGCAAACGTCCTAAACATTCATCCGTACAGTCCCCCTTTCGG
>NW_019942614.1:685147-697050 GCF_002910315.2 Salvelinus sp. IW2-2015 | reverse complement strand
CCAGAGAGGATAATATATAGAAGGCCCAGTGGCATGTTTTATTAAGAGCTATCTAACAGTCTTAAGGGCTGACTAATTTCCTCTTCTTCTCAAGGGGATACGACTCAACCTCACTGTGTGTTTCTGAGAGCACAGAGTAGCACAGACCAACACAAACATACACATACAGGCACACATCACACACACTCAGTAATTTTGCCTACACTTTATCCCTGCCTCTCTTTTTCCTCTCCAACTCTAACGTGGAACATCACTCCACGATGTCCCAGGCTCTGGAAGTATATGCTAAAGCCCTAATGAGGAGTTTGAGTGGCCCCTTCTACCAGCACTAAGTCACAGTAAGGATTCATTAGTCAGAAAACAAATGACTGCATTTTCTGCATCCCATGGCACTCATCACAACTTTTGGATAGAGCCCTATGGACCTGGCAAAAGTAGTGCACTATGTAGGGAATAGAGGGCCGATTTGGGTGAAGTTTTAACTGATAAGATGATAATCATCACACAAATGTATTGTTACTCTTGTATACTCCATGGACTTCCTCAACATCAACAGCATAAGCCCAGTGCTGCGTTCAACACTGAGACATATGCCACTTCTGATGCAAATAATTGTGTCCTGTTTCTCTTCTCTGAGGCAGTCCTCTCACATGCCTCTGGCAGCTCATATGGCCAATATTCGTTTTTCGGCAGAGGTTCAAATTCTGGAAAAACTCTATACCGTTATATTATTGGATCGTTGGAGCTTCAGTCACATGACTGCTGTTAAGCCTAGTCAAACAGGCATTCATCTTGCTCAGGAGTGGGGTAAGGATGGCAGCCGGCAAGTTTCTCTGTGTCCTGCTTGTTTTTAGTGGACTTGTGATGTATACAGCATTGGGCTGATGAGCTGAAGGTCATAGACTGGTTTCTTAATACATCACACAAGATGAGAGAAAGTCATCCATCATCAAACATACAGTGGGGGGATGAATAAGGGTGGTAGCCCATTTTGTGTTGTTTGTGTGTTGTGTGTGTGTGGGTGTGTGTGTGTGTGTGTGTGTGTGTGTGTGTGTGGTGTGTGTGTGTGTGTGTGTGCTGTTGTGTGTGTGTGTGTGTGTGTGTGGTGTGGCTTCCCCCTATATTGTTGTTGCCTGTGTTGTCTATCTGTGACACAATTCCCTCCCTGCCTCTCTGTTGACACAATCCTCTCCCCTGCTGCCTGCAATCAATGAGACCAAGTATATGGTCAAGCCCAGATAACGGATGTATAGTCATCGTGGACTTTTAAACCTCTTGTTGTCTCCCTAGCCTGAAGTAAGGGCTTTTTTAAACGCACCCAGTTGAGCAGAGAGGACAAGTGCTGCTGTTTAAAGATAATCCCCAGGTTTTAAACAGCCCAACAGCTTTTTTTTTAAAACCTGCTGGTCACAGAGATGCTGGTCACATTCTCCAGTTAATGGGAACCATTTTTACTGGCGTTAATAGACTAGAGAAAGAACTGCCTGGGGTATGAATGGTGAGTCATGACTTAACTCCTTACTCCCCCTCCCATCCTTCTCTGAATAGGTTGCTCCCCTGTCCTGCCGCCCTGGTACCCGTAGACAGCTCCTTTTCAGCCAGTCATTACTCTTCCTGAGCACTGTGTCCTATGCTTGTCCTCCAGGCTTTCTGCACTCTCCACTCCTCTCTAGCTTATCTCTGTGTCCGGAGGGAGAGTATGAAAGAGACAGGGAATGGGGGGGGGGAGAAAAAGGAAAATAAGAGAGGAGAGACAGAAAGGGAGGGGAGAGAGAGACACTTACCTCTACAGTTAGTAAGTATGTTTATGTGTCTGAAATGAGAGACGAGAGTACTTGTTAGTGTTTCCCTTTGTGCAGGTCTGTGTGGCTCATCATCCATAGTGGGTAGGAGTGTTTATGGAGGTGACAGGAGAGATTATACTGACCCTCCCTCTCTCCTCTCCCTTCCTCTCTCAGCACCACTCTGACAGCCAGCTCGTGTGTTTCTACCTCTCCCTCCTCTCTTCTTCTTCCTCTCTCACGCACAACTCTGACAGCCAGCTCTGTGTTTCTCCTCTCCTGTCTCTCTCTCTCCTCTGCTCAGCACCAACTCTGACAGCTAGCTCTGTGTTCTACCTCTCCTCCTCTCTTCTCTCCCTCTCAGCACCACTCTCGACAGCTAGCTCTGTTGTTTCCTATCCTCTCCTCCTCTCTTCTCCTCCTCCTCTCAGCACACTCTGACCGCTAAGCCTGTGTTTCACCTCTCCCCTCCTCTCTTCTCCTCCTCTCTCAGCAGACACTCTGACAGCTAGCTCTGTGTGTTCTACCTTCTCCTCCTCTCTTCTTCCCTCTCTCAGCACAACTCTGACATGTCTAGCTCTGTGTTTCTACCTCTCCTCCCTCTTCTCTCCTCTCTCAGCACCCACTCTGACAGCTAGCTCTGTGTTCTACCCTCTCCTCCTCTCTTCTCTCCTTCCTCAGCACCACTCTGAAGCTAGCTCTGTGTTTTCTACCTCTCCTCCTCTCTTCTCATCCTCTCTCAGCAACCACTCTGACTAGTTAGCTCTGTGTTTCTACCTCTCCCCTCTCTTCTCTCCCTCTCAGCACCAACCCTCTGAACAGCACCTGTGTTTCTACCTGTTCTATTCCTTGCAGTACGGGACAGGAGTGAGAAAGAGAGGGCAGAGAGGAAGCTTCTTTCACACAACTGGCTCTTCTCCCCAAGCGAATCCATTTACCTCTCTCACTTACCTTCTCTCCTCATCTCTCCTTCTCTCTCGCTTCGCTCTCGCCTCGCTTCGCTCGCGCTCCCTCTCTCCTCCCCTCTCTCTCTCTCTCTCTCTCTCTCTCTGTCTCTGTTCTCATGTCTCTGTCTCTGTTCTCGTCGCTCTCGCTCCTCGATCCGCTCTCACCATCCTCGGCCGCTTCTCCCTCTCTCCCTCTCTCCCTCTCTTCCCTCTCTCCCTCTCCCTCTCTCCCTCTCTCCCGCTGCTCTCCGCTCCTCCGTCTCCGCGCTTCCGCTCTCGCCGCTCTCCCGCTCTCACCGCTCTCCGCTCTCTCGCTCTCCCGTCTCTCTCTCTTTCTCTCTTCTCTCTTCTCTCTTTTTCTTCTCTCTTTTCTTCTTTCCGTCTTTCTCTCTCTCTTCTCTCTCTCTTCTTTCTCTCTCTCTTCTCTTTTCTCTCTCTCTTCTCTCTCTCCCTCTCTCTCTGTCCCCCGTCCATATACTACACATATGTGGATGCTGTCATACTGTATTGCCCCTCCCACGTACGGCATGACAGTAGACCTAGCTGTTCTGTTTGCGGCATCACACTATTTTTCACACACGACACACACAATCCACACAATACAACACACACACACACACACACTCCCCACATCACACACAGCAGACTTAGGGGAGATGACACGCTAGGGAAGGGTTAGTCTCAGAGCTGCAGGGCTGCCGCAGGACATCCTATGGATTCCATCCTACAGCCCGGTCAACAGACGTGACACCAAGTTATTGGAAATATCTACCTACTGTCGTGTTGGCATCATTAAAGTGAAGACTTTATTTAAATCAAATCAATTCTCTGTCAATTATTATACGTGTTTAAAACTAATCAGGTAAATGTAAATTAATAGAAAGTTGGGGCAAACAAGGAAAATCTTTCAGAATTACAAAGTTATAAAATTTTTCCCAATAAACTCTTCAAGATTATTTTACAATATGATTCATCTAGTCTTCTAAATTATGAATTATTATTTACTTCAACGGTTAGTCTCATTCCAAATGTTGTCGTAAATTTGGTCCTCCAGCTTACTACTATTGCCGAAACCCACCTTACGATGAATATACATTCACACCAAATTTTCTTAAAAATTCATTATTTACTAACTAACTAAATGATCACCGAAAATGCATAACAAAAAAACTAGTAATATGGTTCAATGGAAAAGAAATGCATAGGGGAGTCCGCTAATCATTTCTGCCATGTAGCCAATGCCCAGCGTGGTATGGTAGGAATTCAACAAACCCTTACAACCTTAGCTTTAATAAACTGAGGTTTTTGTGGTCTCTACTTTCAACCTTTGGCCCCCACTGACGAGGTATGCATGGTCTGAAGAGCGATTTTTCAAGGTGGAGTTAAATTTCAAGAACAGTAGAAAAGGGCTGTCCCATGAGCCAGATCATGTCCCTGTGTCCTGGGGGTGGGGCAATGACTTAGTGGGGATTCCGCAACTTTAAAAGGAATGCAATCTTCACATTAACAAATCATTACATCATTTCACAATAGTTTCATCCTATACATCTCAATCCATTCAACATGCTTTAGTCACCCAATTATTGGGACGATCTTAACCCAATAGGACCTTTTCTATAATAGGGAAGCCAAGCTAAGCGCACGTCACACGTCTCTTGTTCAGTTTGCTGTATATAACATCAAATCAAAGAGCATTATAGTCATGTGGGCTGTATTGTCTTTCATGAGATCACAAACATGAAACAAAACGGACCGGGTCGTAGCTTGGCTACTTAATCCGACCGTTTACACAATCTCCAAAACATGATATTCGTTCAGTTCTCAACGTTCTGTGGATGTAGAAGAAGTTCCTTTGTTCTCTCTATGTGTCCTTTCTGCATGGCAGGGGGAGAGAGTCCTCCTCCAGGACATGTACGACTGAGATAACAGAACCTGGGTGTAGCGAGAGGAGAGAGCGGGGGAAGGCACTCGCATACCCAAAGAGGGCCACGTCATGATGCGACACTGTCTTGTTCCTGAGACACTCTGATTGGACAGGAAGACCGAAGTAGCAGTAGGCCTGAGCAACCAATGATAGTGAGAGAGGGGACTCTCCCTCCACATCCAGGCACTCCAACAACTGGACACTCCCAGATTACGCATTTACTGTCGCAGCCCCTTTTTCACTGCTGTGTTTACTGTATCATAGTCCTGTGTACACTCCAGATACTGCAATTTAACTTGGTCCAGCCCTAACTGGCTGTGGTTCTGTATCAATAGTCTGTGTTGTGTGAACACTGTACTAAACGACTCAGGGAGAAGACAGCACAAACACACTCAATATAGACACACAGTACAGAGCCTGTCAGATGTACTACTACAAGGGGTGTTGTGTGGAACTCTGAGAACACTGCAGTACTGCTGTTTAGTGCTGGAGACTAGTGTTGTGATCGTCTGCCTGTCTGTCCTGTCTGTTCTGCGGAAAATGTCTGGGGCTTTATAGGGGGCAACGGGGACACTGTGTGTCTCCTAAGAGGGAAAGCAGGGGTAGCCTAGCTAGTATAATACATCCCCTGCATCCCTTTCTCTCTCCAGCTCATACACAGAGAACACTAAACCATGGCTAAAGATACATTTAGACAAGACCACCAGGACAATGTTGAGCCTCCTCCATTCTAAACAGTGAACACAACACACCACTGAGTCCCTGATCTGATCCAACAGCACAAGATCCTGGGCAACTCAAAGCCACAAGGAACTCCTTTTAGACCTGGAAGGCCATGCATACACACACACGAAGTCCTCTTGTGTGGCACGGGCTGGGCAGGAAGCCCTATAGGCAAATTAAAGGTAGGGGCAGGAGATTAAGCCAACGATGATGAGTCAGTTGTGGACAGGTACGATTTAGTCCCTGCTTTTTCAGGCCTCCTGTGGTGTTTTGCTGAAAAGGAAGTTGGCAGTAAGTTGGAATATGTATCGGAGAGAGTCAGACCAGCCAGAGAACCGCTCTGACACATGAGCACAAGCAGTGAGAGTAGTCACCATAGCAGGGCAAGCGACAGGCGCGCGGCATAACTCCCAGAGAGGGAAAAGACAAGGAGAAGAGAGCGAGAGAGGAGAGGTGGGGGGTGGAAACAGAGAGGAGAAGCCAAATAGACTGCACCATTTAATCAACCCAAGGCCACAAGCCTGACTGCACATCTCACCCCTACAGCCCTATTGGCATATTGCTGCAGAAGACCGAAGGGCTGGAGTGTGGAGCTGGAGATAGAGCCCTGTCTTTGCGGTCGTATCAGAGAGTTGTTGGTCTGACGATAGAGATGATAGGACCACCATTTTTCTACGGTTGTTCATGTAAAGATAGGGTTAGTAACTGTTTGACATTTATGGTAGTAATTATGTACCATGATTGACACCTTTCCCCCACTCCTGTTTTCTCTGTTTATATACTTGGCTGGGACCATGGTGGAAAATACAAGTTACAAAAGGAGCGTAGAAGCTGTGTTTTGCATCTTCTTTGCTGATGGAAAACGCACCTTTACTTGTCGTCGTGATTGCATTGTCCATGATACGACTAATCAGAAATACCTGTCTGAGAAAGGCGTCTAATCAATTCTTGTGCATCACTAGTTCCTGACTAGCATGTCTCCCTCTCAGACACTACTACAGTACTGACTTACACACTATTGCCTAGATTATCCTTTAACTACTAGATAGGAATTCGTTATCTATCCTAATACGAGACGACGTTGAGATAAGATAGTGCGTATGCTTTTTGAGGATGTAGAATACATTCTGGACACCTACTTGATGATACGTATTTATTTGGTGGTGTTCCTCTGTCGGCTACCCATTAAAAGTTGGCATTCAGGTTAATATACACTGTATAATATCCAGTATCTTGAGATCCGCCACCACATTGATTTGAAATTAGGCCTAAGTCCATATGGGCCCTGGTCAAAGTAGGGGAAATGAGGCTGCCTTACTATGGGGCTAGAACAAGCTTGTGTCGAGCGTTATCTTCCTCAGTTTCATAGCTGAGAGACAAAGTGTTTCCCTTGTATGATTGTTAGCTAATCACCGTTCCGTGTCTGGTCTGGTATACACAGATGACCCATGACAACGCGCTAAGCACGTCAACCAGACCCCATTTAACCACAGTAATTGGTCGCTCCATCTAGCGACACAGGGCTACTGGCACCTGTCCGATGTAACTCAAAGTGGTAGACATCACTTGCGCATGTTAACGTGTGTGTTGTGTGTGTGTGTGTGTGTGTGTGTGTGTGTGTGTGTGTGATGTGTGTGGTGTGTGTGTGTGTGTGTGTAGTGTTGTATGTGTGTGTGGTTTTGTGTGTGGTTGTGTGTGTGTGTTTGCGTGCACTGCTTGCATGTGTCGTGAAGTGATTGAAAGAGTGGCGTGGTTGTGAGAGGGAGAGCTAACAATGTCTTTGAGGCCTGTGTAGTCTAATCGTTGATCGACTTTTCCCTGGGTCCTAACTGTCCCGTCTGGTGTGATCCTGGTGACCTAATGACCAGCTGAGCTAGTGCCAGATCAAACTACACATAACAGAAGTTAAGAAGCTGTAATTTTTGACTTCTAGCCACCTCACACATCAAAACAGACGTGTGTACACACAGCTTCTATCTATCCTAGTTCTCAAAACACACACAGCACACACACAAACATACACACACACACACACACACGCCACCTTAACAGAACTACACTTCACTCAACAAATGACACACAACGCCACGTAACCCTCCTTACATCCAAACCACTAACTCTACAATACACCACACACTACATCCTGAAGGTGGTTTAATCAGCATGTTCATGAACTAAGTCTTCTGAGCTGTTTGCTTTGTGCACCTCAAGGACAGTCCTACTAGTCCCGCGGCTCCTCGTCCCTCCTCCCTCCCCAATCACTCTCTCCTTCCCCCACCTCCTCCTCCCTCATCTACTAGCCTTCCTTCCCCATCATCCTCCTCCTCCTCTTCCCTGCATCCCCCCTGCCCTCCTCCACCTCTAACTCGTCCCCCTCCTCCCATCACTCCTCATAATCCCATTAGTCGCTCAGTAATGATTGGAAACTTAGAAACACATGACATTTGCCACAATGTCTCCTCTTTGTTTAAACAAACAAGTATAGACTGCCTGCTTGTCTTGTCTTGTCTTGTCTTGTCCAGGTATCCTACTGCCATCAACAGGCATACTACAGATGGAGTGTTAAGTAAAACAAGCATGCCCCACACACAGGCTTTTCTAGGGCACACACAGCCATCTCATACAGATACATCATCCTGTGAAGAAACCCTGGTGTGTCATTTAAAGGGAATAGGAGAGGAGTGTCTCAATGTGTCTCAATGAGTAGCTCTACATGAAAAGCTTTCACCCTCCCCATACATTCACATTCGGCTTCTTCACCTGTGGGATCGTCTGAGACCAGCCACTCGGACAGCTGATGAAACTGAGGAGTATTTCTGTCTGTAATAAAGCCCTTTTTGTGGGGAAAAACTAATTCTGATTGGCTGGGGCTGGCTCCCCCTTGGCTGCGCCCCTGCCCAGTGTGAAATCTTTATATTAGGGCATAATGAATTCATTTAAATTGACTGATTTCCTCATTTGAACTCTAACTCAGTAAAATCATTGAAATTGTTGCATGTTGCGTTTATATTTTTGTTCAGTATAAATGGGGGGCTGGGCTGTGGGCTGTAGTCTGGGCAAAGGAGAGAGAGAGAAAACCACTCTCTGTCATCATAAAAGGGAGGAGGACAGATGGAGGAGGAAACAGGTGGAGGAAAGAAGGCTTACCCTGCACACTCCCCCCTCCCACTCTGCTGCTGAGGTCCCCTACTGAGGGAACCAGAGCTGGAAGGGAGCAGAGGAAGTCTTGACCTGGGTTGGGTCGGAAAGTGTCAGAGGTCATGTTGAGATATTGTCTGATACCCTGCTGGTGCTTTGGTCTGATCACTCCAAGGTCCTGCATTGGCTAGTCCGTTTCAAATCAAATGTTATTTGTCACATGCTTCGTAAACAACAGGTGTAGACTAACAGTGAAATGCTTAGTTACGGGCCCTTCCCTTCAATGCAGAGAGAAAAGAAAATGATAGAAAAATAATAACACAAGGAATAAATACACAGTGAGTAAGGATAACTTGGCTGTATACACGGGGTACCAGTACCAACTAGCTCTCACAGTCTCACGTCAGAGTTAGACATTCATCCATGTTTCTCAGATGTCAAATTTCAAAGTCGTTCCAAATGTCAAATTTWAAAGTATTTGGTTACTTCTCTGTATCGTTCCAAGGTTAAGTTTAGGCATTAACTCTGAATTCTTAAGGTTAGGCATTAACTCTGAATTCTTAAGGTTAGGCATTAACTCTGAATTCTTAAGGTTAGGCATTAACTCTGAATGGTTAACTTTTGGAACCATAAGCAGATGCCTACACCTATCCGACATACCCGTCCACAACGCCCTAGCAAAACTGAAACCTACTTGAAGGTAACAGCGATCATTGTTGCCCCTAGTAGCCGGGTTCCATGTCATCTCTCAACGTCCTCAGACATGGATGTACGTCGAATACTGACTTGAATCACGGGTGACCTGCCTGACCAGTACAGAGTGGATGTCCACGGGTAAGAGGTAAATGAGGTAGATGTGTACATATAGGTAGGGATAAAGTGACTAGGCAACAGGATAGATCAGAAACAGAAACAGCACCGCGTATGTGATGAGTCAAAAGAGATATTGCAAAAAGGGTCAATCAGATAGTCCGGGTAGCTATTGGTTAACTATTTAGCAGTCTTATGGCTTGGGGGTAGAAGCTGTTCAGGGTCCTGTTAGTTCCAGACTTGGTGCATCGGTACTGCTTGCCATGTGTTAGCAGAGAGAACAGTCTATGACTTGGGTGGCTGGAGTCTTTGACAGTTTTTAGGGCCTTTCTCTGACACCGCCTGGTATAGTGGTCCTGGAAGGCAGGGAGCTCGGCCCCTGTGATGTACTGGGCCGTACGCACTCCGCCTTGCAGTCAGATGCCAAGCAGTTACTATACCAAGCGGCGATGCAGCCAGTCAAGATGCTCTCAATGGTGCAGCTGGTGAACTTTTTGAGGATCTCATAGGGCTTTGTACTGTTCACGCTACTACAGTGGATACAATATAAACAAACGTTAAGCGTTATCTCGTTCGATGCTGCCTTCGAATCCCGTCTCAAATTCCTTTTCAGTTACTTTCTGGCAAAAATGCTACCAACAAAGGTAGGTGCCTTTTTAAGCCAATAGGTTGCAGGCAGCTGCCTTTGGATTGGGACACAGCCATGCTATATGCTGTTGCTGCGTATATGATATACAAATAACTGCCAAAATAATGGCCTGCCCAGCATTTTATTCATGACCCAAAGCATGATGGGATGTTAATTAACTCAGGAACCACACCTGTGTGGAAGCACCTGCTTTCAATATACTTTGTATCCCTCATTTACTCACGTGTTTCCATTATTTTGGCAGTTAACTGTACACACAATGTGTATGTGCGGATGTGTGTGTGTGTGTGTGTGGTGCATGGTGTGTGTTGTCCCTCCCTCTATCTGTCAAGGTCACTGAGAGGATGTCATAAATCCAGTCTAAAGCACTGACCATCCCAGCCTCAGCTCTGAGCAGCCTGCAGTCCAACACATACCCACCGCTCCAATGTCATGTACACCAGAAACACTGCTGTTTAGCTCTGTTTACCATGCACGTACACACACACACACACACACACACATATAAACACACAGTGCCAAATCTTTCTCACACACACACGCCTCTCTCACATGCACACACACAGTCAATACACCCAACGTCCTAAACTATGTCAGACATGTTCAACGCAAGGTAGAGACACACACACAGCTGGTCTCCGGAGCTATGTAGCCCCGGTCTATTCCTGTAGCAGTGGAAACAGAGTCCAGGCTAAGCTGATCACATACACACCACAGCAGCTGCACTGTCACTGATCTCCTATTGGATGGAGTCTAGAACCKAACTGTTAGCAGGTTCGGCAGGCTTAAAGGTTATATCACACTCAGCTCTTGTCATGCATGATGGCACCGATAAAGCACACACACACACACTGACAGTCACTAATGGTCAGCCATGGAAATCAACTCCATTTAAGAACCAATGCTACCTCATGCTCTCATATCAATGTCCCTGTAACTCTAACTAAAGTGAAATGAAAACAATTTGATCAGAGAGAACATCGTATTGTAAAATTATTTTAATTTTATTGGTCACGTACACGTGTTTAACAGATGTTATTGCGGGTGTAGTGAAATGCTTGTGTTTCTAGCTCCGACAGTGCAGTAATATCTAGCAAGTAATATCTAACAGTTTCACAACATATACCCAATACATACAAATCTAAGTAAAGGAATGGAATTAAGAATCTGTAAATATATGGACGAGCAATGTCAGAGCGGCATAGACTAAGATAATGAAGAACTAGCTTCTGGTTGCATCGCACCCTATTCAGATCATAAAGAACTGTAGCTTCTGGTTGCATCACACGCTATTCAGATCATAAAGAACTGTAGCTTCTGGTTGCATCGCACCCTATTCAGATCATAAAGAACTGTAGCTTCTGGTTGCATCGCACCCTATAGCTTCTGTTGCATCGCCACCCTATTCAGATCATAAAGAAACTGTAGCTTCTGGTTGCATCGCACCCTATTCAGATCATAAAGAACTGTAGCTTCTGGTTGCATCGCAACCTATTAGATCATAAAGAACTGTAGCTTCTGGTTGCATCGCACCCTATCAGATCATAAAGAACTGTAGCTTCTGGTTGCATCGCACCCTATTCAGATCATAAAGAACTGTAGCTTCTGGTTGCATCGCACCCTATTCAGATCATAAAGAACTGTAGCTTCGTGTCATCGCACCCTATTCAGATCATAAAGAACTGTAGCTTCTGGTTGCATCGCACCCTATTCAATCATAAAGACTGTAGCTTCTGGTTGCATCGCACCCTATTCAGATCATAAAGAACTGTAGCTTCTGGTTTGACGCACCCTATTCAGATCATAAAGAACTGTAGCTTCTGGTTGCATCCACCTATTCAGATCATAAAGAACTGTAGCTTCTGGTTGCATCGCCCCATATCAGATCATAAAGACTGTAGCTTCGGTTCATCGCCACCTATTCAGATCAT
>NW_019942614.1:619766-685122 GCF_002910315.2 Salvelinus sp. IW2-2015 | reverse complement strand
CTATTCAGATCATAAAGAACTGTAGCTTCTGGTTGCATCACACGCTATTCAGATCATAAAGAACTGTAGCTTCTGTTGCATCGCACCTATTCAGATCATAAAGAACTGTAGCTTCTGGTTGCATCGCACCCTATTCAGATCATAAAGAACTGTAGCTTCTGGTTGCATCGCACCCTATTCAGATCATAAAGAAACTGTAGCTTCTGGTTGCATCGCACCCTATTCAGATCATAAGAACTGTAGCTTCTGGTTGCATCGCACCCTATTCAGATCAAAAGAACTGTAGCTTCTGTTGCATCGCACCCTATTCAGATCATAAAGACTGTAGCTTCTGGTTGCATCGCAACTATTCAGATCATAAAGAAATGTAGCTTCTGGTTGCATCGCACCCTATTCAGATCATAAAGAACTGTAGCTTCTGGTTGCATCGCACCCTATTCAGATCATAAAGAACTGTAGCTTCTGGTTGCATCGCACCCTATTCAGATCATAAAGAACTGTAGCTTCTGGTTCATCGCACCCTATTCAGATCATAAGAAACTGTAGCTTCTGGTTGCATCGCACCCTATTCAGATCATAAAGAACTGTAGCTTCTGGTTGCATCCACCCTTCAGATCATAAGAACTGTAGCTTCTGTTGCATCGCACCCTATTCAGATCATAAAGAACTGTAGCTTCTGGTTGCATCGCACCTATTCAGATCATAAAGAACTGTAGCTTCTGGTTGCATCGCACCCTATTCAGATAATAAGAACTGTAGCTTCTGGTTACATCGCACCCTATTCAGATCATAAAGAACTGTAGCTTCTGGTTACATCGCACCCTATTCAGATCATAAAAGAACGTAGCTTCTGGTTGCATCGCACGCTATTCAGATCATAAAGTACTGTAGCTTCTGGTTGCATCTCACCCTATTCAGACTCATAAAGTACTGTAGCTTCTGGTTACATCACACGCTATTCAGATCATGAAGAATTGTAGCTTCTGGTACATCACACCCTATTCCCTCTATAGTGCACTACTTTTGACGAGAGCCCATATACTGTAGAGTGAGCACTATATAGGGAATATACTGTACATACTGCACTGCACATACTCTTGCTTGCACATATACTCTCTTTCGCTCTCTTTTTCTTTTCTTTCTTCTTTTCTCTCTCTCTCTGTGTGTCTCTCTCATACACACACACACAACCACACACGGTCTATCAGGTACCTGCCGTTCCCCTGGTAATGCTTATACATTAATTGTCTCCAGAGATAATAAATATAAAATGCTGATGTCATCATGCCTCATTCTATCACTCTCTCTTGCTCCCTCGCTCCGCCATGCTGTTGTCATCATCATTTTTCTACCCTCCTAATATTATGTGATGTTTGTCGTGTCTCCTATGTCCTGTACTCTCTGTCTTTCTAAATCTCCTGCCTTCTCTCACTCACTCCCTTCTCCCTCCCTCTCTCTTTCGCTCTCTCTCACTTCCCTTCTCCCCCTCCCCCCCTCTTTCTCTCTCTCCCCTTCTCCCTTCTCCTTCTCTTCCTCATATTATCTCAGTTTGATGGTACTCCACTCAAATCAAATCAAATGTATTTGTCACATGCACCGAATACAACAGGTGTAGACCTTACAGTGAAATGCTTACTTATAAACCCTTAAGCAAAATGGAGTTTTAAGAAAAATACCCCCAAAAAAGAAATAAAAGTAACAAATAATTCAAGGAGCAGCAGGAAAATAGCAAAGTGAGGCTAATATACAAGGAGTACCGGTACAGAGTCAATTGTTAGTCGAGGAAGACGAGGTAGTTGAGGTAAAATGTACATGTTGGTAGAGGTAATATGTTATACCGGTTAGTCAAGGTAATTGAAGTAATATGCACATGTAGTAGAATTATTAAAGTGACTATGCATGGATAATAACAGAGAGTGGCAGCAGCATAAAAGAGGGAGGGGGCAATGCAAATAGTCTGGGTGGCCATTGATTAGATGTTCAGGAGTCTTATGGCCTGGGGGTAGAAGCTGTTTAGAAGTCTCTATTGACCTAGACTTGGCGCTCCGGTACCGCTTGCCGTTCGGTGGCAGAGAGAACAGTCTATGACAGTTTTTAGGCTGGTATAGAGGTCCTGGATGGCAGGAAGCTTGGCCGGTGATGTACTGGGCCGTACGCACTACACTCTGTAGTGCCTTGCGGTCTGAGGCCGAGCAATTTCCATACCAGGCAGTGAAGCAACCCGTCAGGATGCTCTCGATAGTGCAGCTGTAGAACCTTTTTAAGATCTGAGGACCCATCCAAATATTTTCAGTCTCCTGGGGGGAATAGGTTTTGTCGTGCCCTATTCACGACTGTCTTGGTGTGCTTGGACCATGTTAGTTTGTTGGTGATGTGGACACCAAGGTACTTGAATTTCTCAACCTGCTCCACTACAGCTCCCTCGATGAGAATGGGGGCGTGCTCGGTCCTCCTTTTCCTGTAGTCAACAAAGAACTGTAGCTTCTGGTTACATCGCACCCTATTCAGATCATAAAGAACGGTAGCTTCTGGTTGCATCGCACGCTATTCAGATCATAAAGTACTGTAGCTTCTGGTTGCATCTCACGCTATTCAGATCATAAAGTACTGTAGCTTCTGGTTACATCACACGCTATTCAGATCATGAAGAATTGTAGCTTCTGGTTACATCACACCCTATTCCCTCTATAGTGCACTACTTTTGACGAGAGCCCATATACTGTAGAGTGAGCACTATATAGGGAATATACTGTACATACTGCACTGCACATACTCTTGCTTGCACATATACTCTCTTTCGCTCTCTTTCTTTTTCTTTCTTTCTTTCTCTCTCTCTCTGTGTGTCTCTCTCATACACACACACACAACCACACACGGTCTATCAGGTACCTGCCGTTCCCCTGGTAATGCTTATACATTAATTGTCTCCAGGAGATAATAAATATAAAATGCTGATGTCATCATGCCTCATTCTATCACTCTCTCTTGCTCCCTCGCTCCGCCATGCTGTTTGTCATCATCATTTTTCTACCCTCCTAATATATGTGATGTTTGTCGTGTCTCCTATGTCCTGTACTCTCTGTCTTTCTAAATCTCCTGCTCTTCTCTCACTCACTCCCCTTCTCCCTCCCTCTCTCTTTCGCTCTCTCTCACTTCCCTTCTCCCCCTCCCCCCCTCTTTCTCTCTCTCCCCTTCTCCCTCTCCCTTTCTCTTCCTCATATTATCTCAGTTTTGATGGTACTCCACTCAAATCAAATCAAATTGTATTTGTCACATGCACCGAATACAACAGGTGTAGACCTTACAGTGAAATGCTTACTTATAAACCCTTAAGCAACAATGGAGTTTTAAGAAAAATACCCCCAAAAAGAAATAAAAGTAACAAATAATTCAAGAGCAGCAGGAAAATAGCAATAGTGAGGCTATATACAAGGTGTACCGGTACAGAGTCAATGTGTTAGTCGAGGAAGACGAGGTAGTTGAGGTAAAATGTACATGTTGGTAGAGGTAATATGTATACCGGTTAGTCAAGGTAATTGAAGTAATATGCACATGTAGGTAGAATTATTAAAGTGACTATGCATGGATAATAACAGAGAGTGGCAGCAGCATAAAAGAGGGAGGGGGCAATGCAAATAGTCTGGGTGGCCATTTGATTAGATGTTCAGGAGTCTTATGGCCTGGGGGTAGAAGCTGTTTAGAAGTCTCTTGGACCTAGACTTGGCGCTCCGGTACCGCTTGCCGTTCGGTGGCAGAGAGAACAGTCTATGACAGTTTTTAGGGCCTGGTATAGAGGTCCTGGATGGCAGGAAGCTTGGCCCGGTGATGTACTGGGCCGTACGCACTACACTCTGTAGTGCCTTGCGGTCTGAGGCCGAGCAATTTCCATACCAGGCAGTGATGCAACCCGTCAGGATGCTCTCGATAGTGCAGCTGTAGAACCTTTTTAAGATCTGAGGACCCATGCCAAATATTTTCAGTCTCCTGGGGGGGAATAGGTTTTGTCGTGCCCTATTCACGACTGTCTTGGTGTGCTTGGACCATGTTAGTTTGTTGGTGATGTGGACACCAAGGTACTTGAATTTCTCAACCTGCTCCACTACAGCTCCCTCGATGAGAATGGGGGCGTGCTCGGTCCTCCTTTTCCTGTAGTCCACAATCATCTCCTTTGTCTTGATCACATTGAGGGAGAGGTTGTTGTCCTTGCACCACACGTTCAGGTCTGTGACCTCCTCCCTATAGGCTGTCTCATCGTTGTCGGTGATCAGGCCTACCACTGTTGTGTCATCGACAAACTTAATGATGGTGTTGGAGTCGTGCATGGCCGTGCAGTCATTAGTGAACAGGGAGTACAGGAGGGGACAGAGCACACACCCCTGAGGGGCCCCCGTGTTAAGGATAAGAGTGGCGGATGTGTTGTTACCTACCCTTACCACTTGGGAGCAGCCCGTCAGGAAGTCAAGGATCCAGTTGCAGAGGGAGGTGTTTAGTTCCAGGCTCCTTATCTTAGAGATGGGCTTTGAACGCTGAGCTGTAGTCAATGAATAGCATTCTCACATTGGTGTTCCTTTTGTCCAGGTGTGAAAGGGCAGTGTGGAGTGCAATAGAGATTGCATCATCGGTGGATCTCTTTGGGCGGTATGCACATTGGAGTGGGTCTAGGGTTTCTGGGATAATGGTGTTGTGAGCCATGACCAGCCTTTCAAAGCACTTCATGGCTACAGACGTGAGTGCACAGGTCAGTAGTCATTTAGGCAGGTTACCTTCGTGTTCTTGGGCACAGGGACTATGGTGGTCTGCTTGAAACATGTTGGTATTACAGACTCAGACAGGGAGAGGTTGAACATGTCAGTGAAGACACTTGCCAGTTGGTCAGCGCATGCTCGGAGTACACGTCCTGGTAATCCGTCTGGCCCTGCGGCCATGTGAATGTTGACCTGTTTAAAGGTCTTACTCAAGCCCTGCCACATCCGACGAACGTTGAAGCCGGTGTAGTACGATTCGATCTTAGTCCTGTATTGATGTTTTGCCTGTTTGATGGTTCGTCGGAAAGCATAGCGGGATTTTTTATAAGCTTCCAGGTTAGAGTCCTGCTCCTTGAAAGCGGCAGCTCTACCCTTTAGCTCAGTGCGGATGTTGCCTGTAATCCATGGCCTCTGTTTGGGGTATGTACGTACAGTCACTGTGGGGACGACGTCATCGATGCACATATTGATGAAGCCAGTGACCGATGTGGTATACTCCTCAATGCCATCGGAAGAGTCCCGGAACACATTCCAGTCTGTGCTAGCAAAACAGTCCTGTAGCTTAGCATCTGCTTCATCTGACCACTTCTTTATATCCCGAGACACTGGTGCTTCCTGCTTTAATTTTTGCTTGTAAACAGGAATCAGGAGGATAGAATTATGGTCAGATTTGCCAAATGGAGGGTGAGGGAGAGCTTTATACGCGTCTCTGTGTGTGAAGACTCTCTTCTTCTTCTCATTGTCTGGAGTTAAGGAAGAATTGACAATTTAACAAGGAAACTAACACTGTGGGATAGAAGGGGTTAGATATCTCCAATACATCATTCTTAAAGATTTTGGATTGGACTCTAATTAAATACTAAAATAACAATTTTCTCAAATGCATCATATTCCAGCCCAAGACACCTCCTGCAGTGTGTGGGTTTGGGTGTGTGTACGTGTGTATTTGTGTACGTGTGTGCGTGTATGTGCAAGGTCACCAACATCAAAACCCACGTGGTAGATTATTTAGAGAGGAATGCTCTCTCTCTCTCTCTCCCGCTCTCTCTCTATCTCTCGCTCGCTCCCTCTCTCTCTCACTCTCTTTCTCTCTCATTTCAATTCAAATGGCTTTATTGGCATAGGAAACATATGTTTACATTGCCAAACAAGTTAAATAGATAATAAACAGGTAACATAAACAATCAAAATGTACAGTAAACATTACACTCACAAAAGAGGAATAGAGACAATTCAAATGTCATATTATGGCTATGTACAGTGTTACAACAATATACATAGCTACCCCTCTCTCTCTCTCTCTCTCTCTCTCTCTCTCTCTATGCCTGCTGTCCTGCTCTCTGTTTAACACACACAGTGTTTTGGTCAGTTTTTACAGGAACAGTAGTAGCCTGGTGATTTAATGAGGCCATAACCCTCCGGTGTGTATGTACATGTGTGAGTGTCCTTTTTCTGAGTCCCTTGCCCCCCATCTGTGTTTTCTGTAGCTGTCAGCTGAGCCAGTAACATGTGTTTCTATAACACATCAGATAAAAATTGAGAGAGAGAGTTCTCCTTAGACTGGACCCACACCCTGTCCTGCCCAGTCCTGGGTTAACCTTCACAATGGAAGCAAGTTTGCGTGTGTTGTTGTGTGTGTGTTTGTGTGTATTTTAAGTAGGTGCGTGCGTGTACACACACTGCACACAATTAACTCTGCATGTGAGCAGTTTTCCTTCTCACTTGCTTCCAGCATGAGTAAATAATCAATTATTGAAGCAGGATTTGGTCTGAGGGCGGTAGATAACATGACATACAGAACCAACTGTTGAAATAAAGATAGTGGCTCTGTTTATGGGGAGATTTGTTGAATTATGCAAATTATTAACCCAGGCAGACACAATGGTACAAGTATGCAAGCACTTGTGTGAGTCTGACATGGCACCCTATTCCCTATATAGTACACTACTTTTGACCAGGTCTCCTGTCTAATAGTGAATATGGTGCCATTTTGGACTCACCCTTGTGTTGTGTGAAGGCAGAAGTAAATGAATTATTTTAGGCGACAGTTATTGGGAGTTAATAGCAATATCCCCTTTGCTCATTCTGAAACAGTCATCAACCACTAAACATTAACCTTGACTGACAATCCATTGATTTGGTTGTGCTACACAGTGTAGTCTGACTGGGTGAATTATTCCCTGAGTAGATTAAATAGATTAATATAGAGAATAGATGGTTGTAATGCCGTTCTGTGACCTCAGAAGGGATCCTATGACAGAGAAGTGCTGTGTTGTCAGTCTGGAGCCATAATAGACACTGTAGTAGTGGGATTCCTCCTATCAATTCCACACTAGGCAGAGCTTGATGCAGAACAGCACTTGCTTTAAACTATGTGTGTTGTTGTTTGTAAGGAAGAAAGACCAAATGCACCTCTCCACCTCCTCCTCCTCTCAGCATGACATCACATGTCCCACTGCATTCATTAGAGCCTGCTCCCAATACTAGTTTGGTCCATATAGACTACTAGGGTTTAACCATGGATATAGAGCTCCCCCTTCAGGAAATGTAGTGTAAATGCAATCATTCTTAGCCAATCATGGCGGTATCATGTTGGTGTGTGTGTGTGTTTTGATCCTCATAGMTGTTCTCTCTATCTTTCTCTCTCTCTCCAGCCTCCACGCTCCAGCCCTGTGGTTCTTTGCAGGCTGTGACTAGGGCTGTTTGCAGGCTTTGACAAGGCTGTGGTGGTGGAGAGTGCAGCTGGCTTTGGCCTGGTTGATTAAATGGGCAGTCTAGCTCTATTTTCTGTCACTCACTCACTCACTCACTCACTCACACACTCACACACTCTCTCTCTTGCTCTCTCTCCCTCCAGAGGATGTCCTGAGTAAGGATGCAGGGGAATGTGCAATCTGCCTAGAGGAGCTGGTACAGGGGGACACAATTGCTCGCCTGCCTTGTCTCTGCATATACCACAAAGGGTAAGTCTCTCTATCCCTCTCTCTCCCCTTCTTTCTATATACCTCTCTCATTCTCTCCCCCTCTCTCTATCACAAAATGTTTCTGTACAACCTACGACAAGAGGGATCTCTCCTGTTTTCCTCAACCGGTACGTGTATGCATCATCTTTCCTGCTCTCTCTCTCTGTGTCTCCCTCCCCCTCCCTTCTTTTGTTCTGTATACAGTGAATTTACAAAGTATTCAGACCCCTTGACTTTTCCACATTTTGTTACGTTACAGCCTTATTCTAAAATMGATTAAATTGTTTTTTTCACCCTCATCAATCTACAATCAATACTCGTTAATGACAAAGCATAAACAGGTTTTAGGAAATTGTTGCTTAAATATCACATTTACATAAGTATTCAGACCCTTTACTCAGTTCTTTGTTGAAGCACCTTTGGCAGCGATTACAGCCTTGAGACTTCTTGGGTATGATGCTAGAAGCTTGGCACACCTGGGGAGTTTCTCCTATTCCTCTCTACAGATTCTCTCAAGCGCTGTCAGGTTGGATGGGGAGCGTCGCTGCACAGCTATTTTCAGGTCTCTCCAGAAATGTTTGATCGGGTTCAAGTCCTGGCTCTGGCTGGGCCACTCAAGGACATTCAAAGACTTGTCCCGAAGCCACTCCTGCGTTGTTTTAGCTGTGTTCTTAGGCTCGTTGTCCTGTTGGAAGTTGAACCTTCGCCCCAGTCTGAGTTCCTGAGTGCTCTGGAGCAGGTTTTCATCCAGGACTTCTCTGTACATTGCTTCGCTCATCTTTCCCTCGATCCTGACTAGTCTCCCAGTCCCTGCAGCTGAAAAACATCACCATGGCATGATGCTGCCACCACCATGCTTCACCGTAGGGATGGTGCCAGGTTTCCTCTAGATGTGACGATTGGCATTCAGGCCAAAGAGTTCAATCTTGTTTTCATCAGACCAGAGAGTCTTGTTTCTCATAGGCTGTCATGTGCCTTTTACTGAGGAGTGGCTTCCGTCTGGCCATTCTACCATAATGACCTGATTGGTGGAGTGCAGCACAGATGCTTGTCCTTCTGGAAGTTTCTTCCATCTCCACAGAGGAACTCTGGAGCTCTGTCAGAGTGACCATCGGGTTCTTGGTCACCTCCCTGACCAAGGCCTTTCCCCCCCAATTGCTCAGTTTGGCCGGGCGGTCAGCTCTAGGAAGGAAGAGTCTTGGTGTTTCCAAACTTCTTCCATTTAAGAATGATAGAGGCCACTGTGTTCTTGGGGACCTTCAATGCTGAAGAAATGTTTTGGTACCCTTCCCCAGATCTGTGCCTCGACACAATCCTGTCTCGGAGTTCTACGGACAATTCTTTTGACCTCATGGCTTGGTTTTTGCTCTGACATGAACTGTCAACTGTGGGACCTTATTTAGACAGGTGTGTACCTATCCAAATCATGTCCAATCAATTGAATTTACCACAGGTGGACTCCAATCAAGTTGTAGAAACATCTCAAGGATGATCAATGGAAACAGGATGCACCTGAGCACAATTTTGAGTCTCATAGCAAAGGGTCTGAATACTTATGTAAATGGTATTTCTGTTAAAACCTCTCTGTGATAGGGTCTAGTTTCCTGAATCTGACGTGCCCAAAGCACTGCCTGTTACTCAGGCCCAGAAAACAGGATATGCATATAATTTGTTGCATTGGATAGAAAAAACGTTGAAGTTTCTAAAACTATTAAAATAATGTCTGAGACTATAACAGAATTGATATAGCAGGAAAAAATCAGAAGAAAAACCCAGATTTTTTAAATATTTTTTTTAGGTCCCAGGCTCTTACAATGGAAAGCTATGGGTCCTATGTAATTCCGGCTCCCAGATTGCAATTCCTATGGCTTCCACTAGATGTCATCAGTCTTTATTCAAGGTTTCAGGCTTGTTTCTTGAAAAACGAGCAGGAATTTGGAGTTTTGGTGAAGAGGGCACCAGAACAATATCAGTCTTTCGGCGCACGCGGAAGAAGGCGCACGCTTACTAATTTTACTTTCCTTTTGAACATACTACTTTCTGTATGAAAAATTATAGTTTATTTACATTTTAGGGTACCTGAGGATTTAAATAGAAACATTGTTTAACTTGTTTGGACGAAGTTTAGAGGTAACTTTTTGGACTCCTTTGTCTGCATGTTGAACGAGTGGATTACTGAAATCGATGGCGCCAACTAAACAGACTTTTTAGGATATAAACAAGCATTTTATCTAACACAATGACCATTCATGTTGTAGCTGGGACCCTTGGGATTGCAAACAGAGGAAGATCTTCAAAAGTAAGTGATTTATTTAATCGCTATTTGTGATTTTATGAAGCCTGTGCTGGTTGAAAAATATGTTCGAGTGGGGCGCCGTCCTCAGACAATTGCATGGTATGCTTTCACTGTAAAGCCTATTGTAAATCGGACAACGCAGTTAGATTAACAAGAATTTAAGTTATATAACTTATATAAATTATATAAGATACTTGTTTGTTCATGAATGTTTAATATTACCATTATTTATTTGAATTGCGCGCCCTCCAATTTCACCGGATGTTGTCGACTGGTGTCCCGCTAGCGMGACGCCTATCCCTAAAAACCTGTTTCCACTTTGTCATTATGGGTTATTGTGTGTAGATTGATGAAGAAAAAAAGTATTTCATCCATTTTAGAATAAGGCTGTAGCGTGGAATCATTTTAGGGGGGAAAAGGGGTCTGAATACTTTTCGAATGCACTGTATGTAGTATGTGCTATGTTCTGCCTGATTGTGTCTCCTGTTCTCTCTCTGTCAGCTGTATTGATGAGTGGTTTGAGGTGAACAGATCGTGTCCAGAACATCCCTCAGACTAAAGGGCATCGCTACTTTTCTCCACAGGTAAATTCTATATTAATATGTATTTTCTCCACAGGTAAATTCCACATTTCCTGAGTGTTGTTGATGTTGATGCATTACTGTGATAAGTCACTTTAATATTCTGTGGGAAACTTAAAAGTTTCCGCCGTAGAATTCCCCAAACGGAAATGCAGTACTGTATTGACACAAAACAGGAAAAATATGATACAGTATTATACCTTTTATTTCAGTCGAGTTCTTTCTTTCTATTGTTCTGTTTCAGCATCACGTTAGCCCTCAGTATAGTCAGATTTCTGTTGTTTTTCCTCGCTGCAGGTTTCTTACTCCCTCAATAAGAAGAGTGATCTGCTCCAATAACAACAGTCCTCAATGTGAATCCCCTCCCCTTCCCCGTCGACCAAGGAGACTGCTGGACAGACACACTGTGACTCTGTGGCCAGTACAGAACTGACCCCTGACCCTACCCCCACCACCTCCAGTACGTCTCAACAGCCCTCAACACACCTCAACTCAAACCAGTCAAGTACCGCAGTGTGCCAAAACTCATTAAAAGCAATTTTCAGGGAAACTACATTTAATGCTGATCTATCTATTTATCTTCACACACAAACACAATCTGCTCCAAGACAAGACCAGACAGACACAGACACACAAACTCACAAATACACACTCACAAACACAACCAACCTCTGCTTTGTCCTCAAAGACAGACAGACAGACAGACAGACAAGACCGACAGACAGACAGACAGACAGACAGACAGACAGACAGACAGACAGACAGACAGACAGACAGACAGACAGACAGACAGACAGACAGACAGACAGACAGACAGACAGACAGACAGACAGACAGACAGACAGACAGACAGACAGACAGACAGACAGACAGACAGACAGACAGACAGACAGACAGACAGACAGACAGACAGACAGACAGACAGACAGACAGACAGACAGACAGACAGACAGACAGACAGACAGACAGACAGACAGACAGACAGACAGACAGACAGACAGACAGACAGACAGACAGACAGACAGACAGACAGACAGACAGACAGACAGACAGACAGACAGACAGACAGACAGACAGACAGACAGACAGACAGACAGACAGACAGACAGACAGACAGACAGACAGACAGACAGACAGACAGACAGACAGACAGACAGACAGACAGACAGACAGACAGACAGACAGACAGACAGACAGACAGACAGACAGACAGACAGACAGACAGACAGACAGACAGACAGACAGACAGACAGACAGACAGACAGACAGACAGACAGACAGACAGACAGACAGACAGACAGACAGACAGACAGACAGACAGAACAGACAGACAGACAGACAGACAGACAGACAGACAGACAGACAGACAGACAGACAGACAGACAGACAGACAGACAGACAGACAGACGACAGACAGACAGACAGACAGCAGGACAGACAAGACAGCAAGAACAGACAGACGACAGACAGACAGACAGACAGACAGACAGACAGACAGACAGACAGACAGACAGACAGACAGACAGACAGACAGACAGACAGACAGACAGACAGACAGACAGACATGCTTATCCGCCAACACCTCTTTTGCACAACTATCCAATCAGGAAAAGCTGTAGCTCTCAACACGCCCTCTCACTCTCTGCTGCATCAATGGAACGGCTGTATATGCCACCCACAGACGTTTTGCATTCCCTCCCATTGGCCGTGCCTCAGTGATTGAGCTGCTGTGATTGGCTGAGCTCCAGGGCTACTGTGACTTGGAATTCCCTCCTCCTGTGTTATTGGACATCAGATTCAGGTCTCCTCCCATTTGTTTGGTCTGAGTGATTGTACACCTGGACATTTCAGGGAGCAAGCTGAGGGGAGAAGGGGCAAGGGGAAGTCAGTCCTCATCCCCCTCTTTCCCCCTCCTCACCAACTGTGTCTACCAGTGCCTTCACCTTTGGATCCTAATGGCCTACCAGGGCAGAGTCAGGACAACAGAACAGTGTGATTGGTGGGTGGGGGACAGAGGGCGGGAGGTCAGGTATCAGTCTATACTAAATCCTCCCTCCCTAGCACTTCCCCCTGTGTGTTGTTGACTGGATGACGGCAGACGGAGAGACCCAGCAGAGAGCCAGACTAGGCTGAATGTGAAACTCTGCTTAACTCTAACCTTTACTCCACTGGGACATGACTGGAACTGGAACTGGCCCTGGCTGCTAGCCACACTGAAATTAGAAGTGCCCTGCTATATGCTGTCCCGCTCTCTGTTTCTCACGCTCTCCTTTCCCCTGACTAGCTATCTAACTCACAACCCTTCAATGCCTCTGTGGTAGCAACAAGACGTGAACTGGACTGTGCTACCAGAAGCGTGTGGCTCGGCTAGTGGCAACTACAACTCCCAGCAGGCACTTCTCTGGAGTGAGAACGTTAATCTTAGTTTTTGTAGCACCAATAGCTGTCTGACTGGGACATGAGGCCCTCTGTGCTTAGCCTGGATCCCAACTGAATTACTGTGTTTCACAATTATTTTACTGTACATCTTCAGTTTGGCAATTGTGAAGAGGAGCAATTCAGTTGGGATCCAGGCTACAATGTGCTGACCCCAGATCAGATATCCCCCTCCCCCAGGGCCCCMGTGACATTATGTGGTGTATATACTCTAGCCTTCTACAGGGTTCACACACCCATCCTCTTCTCTCACTCACTCACTTTGACTTTTAATCTTTATTTATCATAATGAGACTTAGCAGTTATTATTATGCAAATTATTTTATTTTAAGTGTGCAAGTTTTGACATAATGGTGTAATTGCATATCTGTGTATGTATGTGTGAGTTATAGTGAAACTAAGTCGGGCCTTAATGCAAAGAGAATAACATGAATAACTATGTATTCTATTCATGTTTGTCCATTTCAGTGCAGTTTCAAATAGCTGCCTGAGCTGGGAGACTTTTTACCCAATCATAATCATCTACCAATCAATCTATCACAGTAGAGGTGAGAGGCCGGGGCAGGAAGTAGGCGATTGGTGGCCAAAGCCAATCAGAATAAGGGGAAGACTGATGTCTTCAAAAAAGTTAGCATTAGAATGTTGGATCCCCAGAAACTTTGTCAGCGTATTTGAAGGTWTTACACATTTCTTATCTAATACATTTCAGCTTCCAGCAACCCTGTGTTGTAATATTTAAACAAGGCCTTGATGTTGTTCTCTTTAATGTTTTGAGAGCTTTCCCAGGATGCGCTGCTAACTAGTATACTAGACCTCCATCTTCAACATTGGGTTGCGAATAAGGGCAGAGTAAGAAACTGATWGACAAATTKAARGAATGAGACAAAAGGCTTTATTGGCTATGCTTTTCACAATCATTGTGGAGGTTTTTCAATCTCCACAGTTTAGAGATTTTAGATTATAGTATTATATTATTACATATCTAGGAATAAGATCAATAGTATTTATATTGGTTGCCCAATTCAAACTTGTAATGACCAGTCAGACAAATTAACAAAGAGCATTAATAGGGGATCTGGGTATTATGGTATGGATATACTAAAGATAGTGTTACCATGGCTACTGGGTCAGTTACACCATATTAACTGTGGTTTCTCCAAAAGTGCCATCATCATGCCTCTAAAACATGCTGCTAACAAATTATTTTAGTACAGCAAGGCATAAAGCACTTTMGAATTAGGACAATAAAAATCCCCCACCCAAATGGACTGTTTCCCCATTTGTCATCATGTACTATAGCTAATAAAGTTCCATCTAAATCCAGATCAGAGTTTCTCCTCATTGCACATCAGTGAGGGAGAAACTAGAATATCTGGTCTGAAACTAGAATGTCTAGTCTAACCGCATGGTTTGTCCCATGGCTACTGTACTGTAAATGTATTGAAATGTTGTCGAAAGGCTCACGATTGTGAAGCATATGTATGTGTACAATATGCCCTTATTGTCATGGGTATGTGTGTAGCACGAGGATCCTCCCTAGCTAGCCTACCAGAACAGCCTTATATGATCTACTGTAGCTAGAATCAGTTTTAAATCACATTTTCCCCCCATTTCAGTTTTGTTAGTCTTTTATTTTGGATGTTTGGGTTTCTTTGGGGGGCGAGTGGGGAGGCAGCCTAGCACCTAAACTGATTTCGTTATGTTTCACTGTAGAGAATTCCGTTTGGATGTCAGGCCCGTGGTAAAGGAGGGGGGTTATATGGTCATTTTGTGGAAATGTTTTGGTTTTGCTGCTTATGCTACAGTTGCCAATTTGAGCCCATATCAATCCAATCGGATCGATGTCTATCCAAATCTACCGTGTTGAAAAGCTCCATATGGATGGACCTGTGAGGATGCAGTGTTTAAAACAGTCAACATATATGAATGCGAGATGTGTTGGAGAACACACATATGTCATCAGGTAGCTATACTTGATGTTCCATTCATGATACTTTAAAATACCATGACAGCGAACATACTGTAGATGATTATTAGTTGGGGATGACCTTGCTTGAATGAAGGTGGAGGTGTAGTAGGGCATTCAAGTAATAGTTGAGAGGTGAAGGAAACTATTTTTATTTGGGTTATACTTTCCAAGGTACTTCAGAGACAGGCTGACAGTACATGCCTAGAAATGTTCATTTAGAAACTTTTTAGACATACAGTATGTTATAACATTCCATTTATGTAAAAATATGTACAGAATTTGAAATTAAAAGAGCAACATTTTTGGAGCACTTGGTGGATGAGTGTTTCACTTTRAATGCATTATGGCAGAAGCTTTCTCAACAGTCATTGAAAAGTTACATTACCGGTCCAAAGTTTTAGAACACCTACTCATTCAAGGCTTTTTCTTTATTTGTACTATTTTCTACATTGTAGAATAATAGTGAAGACATCAAAAATATGAAATAACACATATCATGTAGTAACCAAAAAAGTGTTAAACAAATCAAAATACATTTTATATTTGAGATTCTTCAAATAGCCACCTTTTGCCTTGATGACAGCTTTGCACACTCTTGGCATTCTCTCAACCAGCTTCACCTGGAATGCTTTTCCAACAGTCTTGAAGGAGATCCCACATATGCTGAGCACTTGTTGGCTGCTTTTCCTTCCCTCTGCGGTCCGACTCATCCCAAACCATCTCAATTTGGGTTGAGGTCGGGGGATTGTGGAGGCCAGGTCATCTGATGCAGCACCCCATCACTCTCCTCCTTGGTAAAATAGCCTTTACACAGCCTGTTGGGTCATTGTCCTGTTGAAAGGACAATCCTGTGGCGGTCCTCATGAGAGCCAGTTTCATCATAGAGCTTGATGGTTTTTGCGACTGCACTTGATGAAACTTTAAAAGTTCATTAAATTTTACGTATTGACTGACCTTCATGTCTTAAAGTAATGATGGACTGTCGTTTCTCTTTGCTTATTTGAGCTGTTCTTGCCATAATATAGACTTGMTCTTTTACCAAATAGGGCTATGTTCTGTATACCCCCCTAACTTGTCACAACACAACTGATTGGCTCAAACGCATTAAGAAGGATAGAAATTCCACAAATTAACTTTTAAGAAGGCACACCTGTTAATTGAAATGCATTCCAGGTGACTACCTCATGAAGCTGGTTGAGAGAATGTCAAGCGTGTGCAAAGCTGTCATCGAAGGAAAAGGGTGGCTACTTTGAAGAATCTCAAATAAAAAATATATTTTGATTTGTTTAACACTTTTTTGGTTACTACATGATTCCAAATGTGTTATTCCATAGTTTTGATGTCTTCACTATTATTATACAATGTGGAGAAGAAAAAAAAAATTAATAAAGAAAAACCCTTGAATGAGTAGGTGTCCAAACTTTTGACTGGTACTGTGTGTATATATACACTGCTCAAAAAAATAAAGGGAACACTTAAACAACACAATGTAACTCCAAGTCAATCACACTTCTGTGAAATCAAACTGTCCACTTAGGAAGCAACACTGATTGACAATAAATTTCACATGCTGTTGTGCAAATGGAATAGACAAAAGGTGGAAATTATAGGCAATTAGCAAGACACCCCCAATAAAGGAGTGGTTCTGCAGGTGGTGACCACAGACCACTTCTCAGTTCCTATGCTTCCTGGCTGATGTTTTGGTCACTTTTGAATGCTGGCGGTGCTTTCACTCTAGTGGTAGCATGAGACGGAGTCTACAACCCACACAAGTGGCTCAGGTAGTGCAGCTCATCCAGGATGGCACATCAATGCGAGCTGTGGCAAGAAGGTTTGCTGTGTCTGTCAGCGTAGTGTACAGAGCKTYMKMSRMKTACKKYMKMASAMGRSWYTAKYWSASYYGWCMTGGAGGAGGCCGTAGGAGGGCAACAACCCAGCAGCAGGACCGCTACCTCCGCCTTTGTGCAAGGAGGGGCACTGCCAGAGCCCTGCAAAATGACCTCCAGCAGGCCACAAATGCACAACAGCATGTGAAATTTATTGTCAATCAGTGTTGCTTCCTAAGTGGACAGTTTGATTTCACAGAAGTGTGATTGACTTGGAGTTACATTGTGTTGTTTAAGTGTTCCCTTTATTTTTTTGAGCAGTGTATATATATATATATATATCTTTGGGGTGGGGGGTTGCAGTAAAATCTCATACACCCAGTTACTTCTCTGCAGCTACTACCACAACATCTATCCTCTGTGATTTAGGTCCCATTTCTGCGGTACAATTGACAAAACCTTTGAATGAGTAAGTGTTCTAAAACTTTTGATCGGTAGTGTATATGAAAGTTGTGTAATTTCCTGTCTTCCTCTATTTGTTTGTTCCTCTCATCGCCTGCTAACCTACATTCATTAGTCACCATAACCACAAACTGACCATAACATGACTGTCTATTATGTGTCATACAGATACAGTTCTAGCCAGTATACAAGAATAAGGGAATGAGGCAGAGAGTTAGGGCAAATGACAAGGGAGGTTTCAGAGCAGTGGCCTAGTCTCCAGTTAATTGCAGACACCACATAAAATTCTGTTTATTTACACTGGGCTCTGTTGTGGTGCAGGAGAAATTCAATACTGCAATTCAGCACCAGTAAAGTATTTCCTTTGGTCAACAAAAGCAGTTTCAAATCAAATCAAACTGTATTTGTCACATGACCTGACTACAACAAGTGTAGACCTTACCGTGAAATGCTTACTTACAAGCCCTTAACCAACAGTGCAGTTCAAGAAGAGTTAAGAAAATATTTGCCAAATAAACTTAAGTTAAAAATAATAAAAAGTAACACAATAACGAGGCTATATACAYGGGGTACCTYTACCGAGTCAGTGTGCGGGAGTACAGGTTAGAGGTCATTTGTACATGTAGGTAGGGGTGAAGTAACTATGCATAGATCAGGGATGCAAACTGGTGAGGGCCCAAAAAGGTGACACTATTTTTTGCACTGACACATGCAAAAAAATCCCTGCTAGGGGAAATGCAGGTTTTAACTAATTAAACAACAAAGAACATGATCTACATGATCAGTCTCTGTGTGTAAAATATAAAGTGGTTAATGTGAACCTAACTCACAGCAAAAAAATTTAAAGAAAGCAATTCAATGTTATTTGTTGCCTAGACTTTACTGCAAACAACAAGTCTTGGGACAAAACAATACAATATTGCAGTTAGCCATGACAGCCTTTATAATAGAACACTTGTGACCTCACACACAGCTAATTATTGCACTTTCAACAAAAAAACATCTTCAAGTAGAAATAGAATGAAACAAACAGGCATTCTATTGTCACTCTATTATAGTGGCCACTATAGTAGACATTGTTACACACTTGCAAAAATAATGTTCACTGAGTAAAACTTTTAATAATCCCCCCTCACTCACACACAAGTGTTACTGTCAAATTCAACACAACATAAGCAAAATCTTTGGGCTACACTGCACATTATTACAATTGTACACGTTCTGCCTGTGGACATCTGTTCTACAATGTGCCAGCAGAGCATGAMACCCTTTGTTGGCATAATTGATCTCTTTCAGGCAGAGAGTACACCTGGCATCCCCTTTTTATCCACTGTATTGAAAAAGTGAGACATAGGGAAACTGTGTGGTGTTCCTTTCACCTCTATAGTGGCATCCTGCTTAAGACAGGCCCAGCTACACTTGATCGCTGATTGCACTTGTTTAACAAGCAACACCTCATTTTCACCTAATTCTCTCATTCTGAAAATGAACCACATACTGTAGAGGGAAAACATTAGTTCATAGCTAGTCAACATTTCACACAGATTGCCAGGGTCCAGTAAGCAACTAACGCGTTATAACTTGAACGGCAAGGATTCGTAAACGAGTTAGTATTATAGCGAATTGGTTAGGTTAACGTTACTAACTTTAACGTTAGCTGTCTGACTTTTTCTTCAGTCGCGTGCTGCATTCTGTTGTTATGTGAACGATTGGCTGACCCTTGGATACAGCCAGTATTGCTCCAAACGCGCATCACTCCTTCGCTTACAGCCAGTAGTCAAGGCTTTTACCCATATGCCAGAATCACCTAGCTAATACAGTATGTTCAAATATTTACAAAATGTTGTATGCAAGAAAATACACAAAGAATTTCTAAGTTTCGGTAACAGAGGTGACCAATCTACACACGCTCCAGCGCAGTTCTGTCTCCTCAGTGGAAGCGTAGCCTTCCCTCAGCCTCAAACAGCTTCTCTTCCTCTTCAGAAAGACAGTTTCCTTTCAAACTGTGGGTGAGTGATGACAGAGCAAATGATAATCAGCAATACAATAAAAGACCCACAATCATTACAAAGTGGACATGGTGAAAGATGTTTTGAAATAAAAATGTGTCTAAGGAATATATCAAATACTATTATTAACCTGATACAAAAAAAAWTWGTAATGTGCCTTTAAGTGAGCGACATTGCGTCACATTGTGTACACTCACCWGATCTCTTTGAGTGATGTGTTGTGGGAGAGAGCCTCTGACAGCTGTCTGATTCCATCCACTGTCAGCTGATTATTGATTAACCTGCGCAGAGTGAAACAGAGGGATCACTAGGTTAACCGGCTAACTTTTCTTCACATTCAGAAATAACTTGTTCACTTTCTGGTTAATTKTGTGGTTAAACTTCATTATTGGTTGTTGGGAGTGTGTTGAGACTGGGGCCTGCCTTACCAGAGGTGAGATAGACCCGTGTTGGATCTGATCAGTTCTGCCATGTCTGGTGCTACATCATCTGACAACTCATTTTGCACCAACCTAGAACACCACAACACACATTTAAACTGTACTGTACTCCAAGACACAGATACACATTAKATATACAGAGACAAATACTGTCACAGAAATTTGATGTATGAATAAGATTGTCCTACCAGAAGATTCTGAGCATTGTGTTGCATTTCAGTGCTTCAGCCAAGCTCCTCCCACCTTCTGAAGTGATGCCATTGGCTGAGAGGCTAAGGGAGAGAAGAGCATAGAAATATAATTACTTTTAGTAGTACATAAGTATACTGTATTACTTTAGGTAATGATATTACTATGAGGCAGAGTGATATACTGTAAAATAGATACTGTAGTTTCAGTGTTTGTGAGTAAGGGAGTTCGATAACCCATACTGTAGCTGAATGTGCGTTTGTAAAATGATACAACAATGGCTTATACGTCCTTATTTCTGACCTCAACCGCAGTTGTGGGTGAACTGAAAAAGACATGGCACAATCAGTGCCACATACTTATTAAGAGAAGTGATAACGATGACATATCTTGCCATCCATCTCACCTGAGGTTGGTAAGACTTGGGTGATTCCTCAGGGCCTCTGCGAATGCTCTTGCTCCTTCATCACCAATGCTGTTCCCCCACATTCTGAAAAACAGGAACAATCCATCCCATGCACTCTGATAAATAAAAAAATATTGTAATAGTGCACTTACCCCACGTCAAAGATAGATGTGCTCTTCTGAATGGCACTGGCCAGGTACCTGCCACCCACACTGGTGAACTTGTTGCTGCCAACCCTTTGAACAAATCAAAGTGCCAAAAATAAACATTTACATTTATAAACAAGTAATTATATAATTGATTGAACATATTAATTTACATACTTGACGACTCTTAACTTAGGACATTCCTCAATGATATGAGCAATTAGCTTGGCTCCGATGTCCGTGATGTGATTATTGTAAAGTCTGCAAAATCAAGGCAACAGAAATACAGTCACAGTCACATATGAATTTGTCATATAGCATAATACAGTACTAAAGTTTGACAGGCAAGTTGACCCTGATAGACACTGACTCACCCCAGAACCTCCACCACTCTGTGTTTGATAAGCTCCTCAGCCAGTACCTCGACGCTGCTGTCTGAGATCTGATTGACACACAATCTGAAATGGAAAAACAAATTTAGATGAAAAGTTATACTAGTATTTTTTATAGCACTAAGAAATTATTTGTCTATGTTATTTGTAAACAAGTGTACCTTTCATGTAAACAGTTGCATAAAATACATAGTGTTTCCATCTGCATATATTCCTAATTCCTCACCTCACCACGGTCATCTTACTGAATGAAGGCCTGAGCTGCTTGACCCCATAGTCACTGATGTTGTTGTTGTCCATGTCCACCCCTAGCCTCTTCCGCCGGTGCTGCAGCACAAAGTTGAGGGCACTGCAGTCGCCAGAGAACACATTACAGTAGCCCAGCTTGATGTAGTCAGCTGTGATGCCCTTCGCAGTCAGCTGGGCCACCTCTTTACTTCCTGTCTCGAAGATGCAACGCAGCATCCACAGGAAGTTGGGAAGGACATGCACCTTGCTGCCCTCCTGCTCTGTGCTGTGGAGTGGCAGGCCGCGGAGGTGGGACCTCACGCTGGTGGACAGGTAGGACTTGAGGACRGCCCGCTTCCTCTTCAGTAGCGCTGGAGGAACCATGTGCTCCAGRAGGCCGGRGTTGGTCTTAGACAGCAGTCCACACAGGAAGAGGTTGGCGTACTGGAGATGCTCGTTGGTCTTGAACGGYTCCTTTCCCCTGGGTTTGGAGGAGCCACCGATGCAGGGAAAGACAAATGATAAACAAGATGTGTTGTCCCTCCTGCTGCACTCGGTGAAGAACTTGAGGATGTTGCCTACGCTGGCATGTTCGTCCAGAACCAGGGAGAATGCAGCCAAGAAGGACTGCAGGGTGAGGTGAAAGAACTCAAACGTAGAAGGGTTTCCACAGGCATCGTAGCGGCTGACTGGTCGGAGGAAACCCACCTGAAGGTCCTCCTCAGTCAGGCCACAGGAGGCCACCTCCTCCTGGTCGAACACAAAGCCTCCTCTCTCCYTGCCCAGCAGAGCCAGCTTGGAGAAGGCTGTCAGCGGCCTCAGCCCTGCCCTGAAGGTATCAGCGGGGCACCTGGTGTTTCTCTTCAGGAGGCCCGGTGGGGGAGCGGCCCCCCGGCTGAAGAAGATTTCAGACAGCAGAAGGAATATGTTAGTGAGGGTCATGCAAGCCTCTGGCAGCTCAAAGTCGTCGTAGACTGAGCGCAGGTGTTTAAAGCTCTTGAAGACGATCCAGCAGAAGAGTGGGATGGAGCAGAGGCCACAGAGGTGGGGGCTGGCATCCAGCTGGACTGAGACCAAGTCCCGGTGCTCTTGGTCTTGYAAGTGCAGGTTGGTGTAGGTTTGAAGGTGGGCCGGAGAGAAACCACGCAGTGCCACCCTCTTCCGGATCACCCTGCTCTGGACCTCGGTGCCTGTCCGAGCCGTCAGGACCTTCCGGGAACCATTAAGCAGCTTCCCACAGAGCAGGTTAATGAGCACCAGAAGGGGGTGAGTCCTCTCCTCTGGAGAAACCACCTCAGGCATGTTCTCCAGGTCCAGATCAGCCTGGATCTCATCATAGCCGTCAAACGTAAAGAGAACCTTTTCAGGGAAGCGGAGGATGTAGCTGAACACCTCATTGTCCGCATCTTGGTCGGGGTAGCAGTTGTATTTGAAAAGCAGGTCCCTGAGTGAGATCTCGTCTGTCTCCTTGAATGTGCTGAACATCCTACAGCGGAACTTGAAGAAGAACATYGCGTCTGTCTGTTCCAGCTCCCTATTTGACCACAGCCTCTGGAGCTTCTGGAGGAGGATGGACTTGCCCACCCCAGCGTCCCCCGTGATGAGCACCGTCTCTGCCTGTGGGTTAAAGACACCCTGCTCTCCCAGGAGCTGCTCCAGACCCTCCAGGTGGCCCAGGCTCTCATTGCGCTCATTCAGGAGCTCCATTAGGGTGTCTGTATAGAGCTCCTCCAGCAGGGTTTCCTCTCGCTTGGTGTAGGATGCAATGAAGCGTGTGTCTCGGCCCAGCTCGTGCCTCAGCTTCTCACAGTACCTACTAACTGAGAGGAGGGGGGTAGTGAGAATACACCGCAGTCTCATTCTCAACCACCGATATTCAGCCAAAATATACAGTAGTTGCCCTCATGATTCTCTAATAGCTTACATTTTCAATGCACTGTATTTTTTTATTGTTAAGTAAAATTCCAATAACACATGAAGTGCTGCACCATACAGTCTAGTGACATACTTACTAGGGTCCGTGTTCTTCACTGGTATGTCCCGTATGAAGTCTGGTGGCTGGTAGTTGATCTCTTTAAGCCATGGTTGGAGGTCTATGTATGCGTCATAAACTTTGTAGAGAATATATAGGAAGTATTCACATGCCTGCTCCCCTTTGCTTTGGACCAATTCCAGGATTTTACGCACCTGCGCAATATCAATCATAAGTAAATCATATTTACTTTACAGTGATTCAATATTTAACAATAATTTGACCGCTAACAGTTTCCCCCTTTTACACACCTGCACAATGGCAATCATATTTACTTACCAGTGATTCATATTTAATTAATATTACTTCCCACATTTTGATTAATGTGGCCAAACAGGATTTTTCACAGGTAAGATACTGGCAACATACCAAATGCCATTGTATTGCAAAATGAAGTCTTGTCTTTATATTTTCTCATCTTAAAATCAATTAGTCCATTTTAGTTAGGGCCTAGTAGGCTATTTGTGAATGCAAGAGCATGTCTTTGTGATGGGTACTTTGACATTTAATGTGTGTGGTCCAAATGGACATGTCTCCTCTCTGAAACCCTCCTATGGTAAATTACCTGGTCTGTCTTGGTGGCTGCGCGCTGGATGATTTCTGCATCCTCGATACACAGAAAACCACTTTCTAGGAGGTTATCCAGAATGCACTGCGTGCTCTTCACTTGGGAAACCAGTAGCTCACGGTGCAAGGTGAGCATTTGGACAGTGGACACATGGCCCGTTAGTCCAGCACGGGCTTCCTCGGCACTGGAGCCCATAATATGCATGGCTTCAGCTGCCTGTATTTACTGGAAAATGTAATTAGGAATTCTAGTCAGATAATCAGTTAGGAGAAAATGATCCAACAGTACGGATAAAAGACATTATATTAATCTATGGCTATCACGTACGATATACGTATATGGGCTGCCTATACATACCGTCAGAACCTTTGATAACATTGTTCTTATCCGCGCTGTCTTAGTCCGCGGCGGAAAAACTCGGGAACTACGGCTCTCTTCAAAAACCAACTCCAGTCTTGGTTATTAAACCATTAAATAGCGTACGACAGGATAATAACAAAACGTTTCTCTATGACCGTTAGAATAGGAATCTAGTCTTGTCTCAAACAATGTCAGGAGGGGTAAAAACACTGAACACAGTACTGGTTCTTTGAGGAAGTGAAACCAAAAACAGCCTCGGATGCGCGTAATTTGGCCTCGAATTGCGACCGCGCTTTTGGCATGCTGTTTGTTTCTTTTTATACAGGGTTTTCGCCACTTGTAATTGCTCCACGGTAAATCAGGATTTCCCAAACATGTCGTAATAATTCGAAATATTGATTAGAAAACCAGGTGTTTTAATCAGCATATGCTTACTTCGATGTCACCTTTCGCCGATTAAAATAAGCAGAGTAAGGTGTTTCCATGACTATTGCATAATATTGTCACAATCAGTTTCATATCAAATTATTACTGTGCATGTAAACTTACTCACTCGTAACCAAAGAAAAAATACGATTTAGCTACCAGTGTGATGTTACACAAACCCATCGTAGCAAATGTATGTCAACTTGCTACTGAGACTAAATGTGTTTTATTTATCCGTTTATCCGTTTTTTCCTCAAGCATCCGATCTATCGTGTTGCATTACTGTTGCCAATTTAACATGAATAGTCCATAGCCTACAGATGATTGTCTTGTCCACTGATTTAATGAAATAGAACCAATACAAATATTTGTCAGTGTTGGTGTATTCATTTTATAGTTCAATGCACTTGGTAGAAATAAGTATAGCTTCAGAAATTCCCAGTTTAAACTTTACTCTAATTTAGATCCGTCATTGTAAAATAAGAATTAGGAAGAGTCCATTTGTCCTTTATTTGGTATCGCATCTAAAATAAATGGCTCACATTTTTTACTAATACACTGATCACATAGGAGTGTTTACCAGTGTGCAGATTTTTTAAAACTCGAATGCATTTTTACTCCAGCTGATTATGTTGCAAGGGTACAACAGGATAATTGAGTCTTATGTCAAATTCCCTTTATCACCCCTAAATAACCTCGTGAATTTAATTTACACTAAATGCTTCCTCTGGTAGCATCTACAGGCCTTTCCTTTCCCAGCAGGTTTCAACGCGGTGATGTCATTTCAAATGGACGGACTACTGTAGCCATTGGTTTCCACTGCCTCCAGTTCGTTAATGTAATCCAGAGGTAAACCATTCTGTTTCACTCGAAGACACACAACTTCACTCGAAGACACACAACTACAACTGCAAAAATTATCAGTTTCACTGTTTATATGTATGTATTTGAGTAAAATTACAATTTAAAAAATGATTCTATAAACTACTGACAACATTTCCTCCCAAATTCCAAATAAAAATATTTAAATAAATACGGTCATTTGGAGCATTTATTTGCAGAAAATGACAACTGGTCAAAATAACAAAAAAGATGCAGTGTTGTCAGACCTCGAATAATGCAAAGAAAATAAGTTCATATTCATTTTTAAACAACACAATACTAATGTTTTAACATTAGAAATCAATATTTGGTGGAATAACCCTGATTTTCAATCACAGCTTTCATGCGTCTTGGCATGCCCTCCACCAGTCTTTCACAAAGACAAATCTGCCCGATTTCAGCCTTGATGAAGCAACCCCAGATCATCACCGATCCCCCACCAAATTTCACAGTGGGTGCGAGACACTGTGGCTTGTAGGCCTCTCCAGGTCTCGCACCCACTGTGAAATTTGGTGGAGAATCGGTGATGATCTGGGGGTGCTTCAGCAAGACTGGAATCGGGCAGATTTGTCTTTGTGAAGTACGCATGAATCAAGCCATGTACAAGGTTGTCCTGGAAGAAAACGTGCTTCCTTCTGCTCTGACAATGTTCCCCAACTCTGAGGATTGTTTTTTTCCCAGCAGGACAATGCTCCATGCCACACAGCCAGGTCAATCAAGGTGTGGATGGAGGACCACCAGATCAAGACTCTGTCATTGTAACGGCAGCCTTCCTCCTCTTCACGAGAAGAGAGGGTGTAACAGGGATCGGACCAACACGCAGCGTAGCCAGTGCTCAACATGTTTAATTAAACGATAAACAGTGAACACTTACAAATACAAAATAACAACAATGTGTCGCAAACCGATACAGCCCTATCTGGTGCAGAGAAAAACACAAAGACAGGAAACAACCACCCACAAACCCCAACAAACAAAACAAGCCACCTATATATGATTCCCAATCAGAGACAACACAAACACCTGCTCTGATTGAGAACCATATAAGGCCAAACATAGAAACAGACAAACAACATAGAATGCCACCCAGCTCACGTCCTGACAACACTAAAACAAGCAAAAACACACAAGAACTATGGTCAGAACGTGCAGTACCCCCCCCTCCTGAGTGCGGACTCCGAACGCACCCCCTAAAACTCTAGGGAGGGTCTGGTGGCATCTGTCCGCGGTGGCGGCTCCAGCACTGGACGAGGACACCACTCCACCATTGTCTTTGTCCCCCTCCTTAGCGTCCTTTGAGTGGCGACCCTCGCCGCCGACCTTGGCCTAGGAACCCTCACAAAGGGCCCATCAGACTGAGGAACAGCTCCGAACCGAGAGGTAGCTCAGGACCGGAGAGGTAGCTCAGGACCGAGAGGTAGCTCAGGACCGAGGTAGTCAGACCGAGAGTAGCTTCGGACGAGGTAGCTCAGGACCGAGAGGTAGCTCGGACCGAGAGTCGCTCAGGACGAGAGGTAGCTCAGACCGAGAGGTAGCTCAGGACCGAGAGGTAGCTCAGGACCGAAGGGCAGCTCATGACGAAGGGCAGCTCATGACGAGGCAGCTCATGACCGGACGGGCAGCTCATGACCGGCGGGCAGCTCATGACCGGCGGCAGCTCATGACCGGAGGGCCAGCTCATGACCGGGGGGCAGCCATGACCGGAGGGCAGCCATGACCGGAGGCAGCCCATGACCGAGGGCAGCCATGACGGAGGGCAGCCCATGACCGGAGGCGAGCCCATGACCGGAGGGCAGCTCATGACCGGAGGCAGCTCATGACCGGAAGAGCAAGCATCATGACGGAAGGCAGCTCATGACGGAAGGCAGCTCATGACCGGAAGGCCAGCTCATGACCGAAGGCAGCTCATGACCGAAGAGCTCATGACTGACTGGCGGCTCTGACTGGCTGGCGCTCTGGCGCTCCTGACTGGCTGGCGGCTCTGGCGCTCCTGACTGCTGGCGGCTCTGGCGGCTCCTGACTGGCTGGCGTCTCTGGCGGCTCCTGACTGACGGACGGCTCTAATGCTCGGGACAGACGGGCGGCTCTAATGGCTCGGGACAGACGGGGCGCTCTGGCGGCTCGGAACAGACGGGCGCTCAGATGGCGCTGGGCAGACGGCGGCTCAGATGGCGCTGGGCAGACGGGCGGCTCGACGGCGCTGGGCAGCGGGCGGCCAGACCGGCGCTGGGCAGGCACGCAGCTCAGACCTGACGGCCGCTGGGTCAGGCGGGCAGCTCAGACGGCGCTGGGCAGCGGGCAGCTCAGACGCGCGCTGGGCAGGCGGGCAGCTCAGACGGCGCTGGGCAGGCGGCAGCTCAGACGGCGCTGGGTAAGCGCGGGCAGCTCAGACGGCGCTGGGCAGGCGGCAGCTCAGACGGCGTCGAGGGCAGCTCGACGGCGCTGGGCAGGGCGGCAGCTCAGACGGCGCTGGGCAGGCGGCAGCTCAGACGGCCTGGGCAGGCGGCGCAGCTCAGACGGCGCTGGGGGGTAGGCGGGCAGCTCTGACCTGCTGAGGCGCACAGTAGCCTGGTGCGTGGTGCCGGAACTGGTGGTACCGGACTGGAGACACGCACCACTAGGCGAGTGCGGGGAGCAGGAACAGGGCACACTGGACTCTCAAGGCACACTATAGGCCTGGTGCGTGTACCGGCACTGGTGGTCCGGGCTGAGGGGACGCACCTCAGGGCGAGTGCGGGGAGAAGGAACAGTGCGTACAGGGCTCTGGAGACACACAGGAGGCTGGTGCGTGGTGCCGGAACTGCTGGTACCGGGCTGGAGACACGCACCACAGGGAGAGGCGTGGAGGAGGAACAGAATTCTGGAGACGCACAGGAAGCCTGGTGCGTGTGTTGGCACCGATGGTACTGGGCTGAGGGCACGCACCTCAAGGCGAGTGCGGGGTGCTGGAACTGGAGGCCTGGTCGTGGCGCCGGCACCGGAGAGCTGGTGCATGGGGCTGCCACAGGAGAGCTGGTGCGCTGAGCTGGCACAGGACGTGCAGGCTAGGAAGGCGCACGGAGGCCTGGTTGCGTGAGGCTGGCACAGTCTTCACCAGACGGCTAGCCCGCACCTCAGGACGAGTATGGAGAGCTAACTCAGGTGACATCAAATCCCCGACATGTTCCGTCGGGCGGATGTCGTGCCTCATGCACCAAACCAGCAATCCCTAATTTCTCTCTCCTCCAATTTCCCCATTAGATCCTTCACAGTCTCTACTTCGCTCACCTCCAATACTGCCCTCACTGGCTCTGTTCCATCCTTGGCTCCTTACGGTAAGCAGGGGAGTTGGCTCAAGTCTCCTACTTGACCCAGCTACACACCCCTTTAGCCCCCCCCCAAGAAATTTCTGGGGAGCCTCTGGCTTCCAGCCGCTCTGCCTTGCTAGCGCCTCATAATGCCGGCCTCTCTGCTTTTGCTCGCTCAGCTCTGCTTTAGGGCGGCGACATTCCTCTGGCTCTGCCCAGGGTCCTTTTCCGTCCAGCTCATCCTCCCATGTCCATTCCTCCTGGTACCGCTGCTGCTGCTGCTGCCGCCCGTTGCTACGCTGCTTGGTCCGAGATTGGTGGGTGGTTCTGTAACGGCAGCCTTCCTCCTCTTCACGAGAAGAGAGGGTGTAACAGGGATCGGACCAACACGCAGCGTAGCCAGTGCTCAACATGTTTAATTAAACGATAAACAGTGAACACTTACAAATACAAAATAACAAAATGTGTCAAACCGATACAGCCCTATCTGGTGCAGAGAAAACACAAAGACAGGAAACAACCACCCACAAACCCCAACACAAAACAAGCCGCCTATATATGATTCCCAATCAGAGACAACACAAAACACCTGCCTCTGATTGAGAACCATATTAGGCCAAACATAGAAACAGACAAACTAGACACACAACATAGAATGCCCACCCAGCTCACGTCCTGACCAACACTAAAACAAGCAAAACACACAAGAACTATGGTCAGAACGTGACAGTCATGGCCAGCCCAATCTCCAGACCTGAACCCCATTGAAAACCTCTGGAATGTGATCAAGAGGAAGATGGATGGTCACAAGCTATCAAACAAAGTCGAGCTGCTTGAATTTTTGTGCCAGGAGTGGCATAAAGTCACCCAACATCAATGTGAAAGACTGGTGGAGGGCATTTCAAGACACATGAAAGCTGTGATTGAAAATCAGGGTTATTCCACCAAATATTGATTTCTGAACTCTTCCTAAGTTATAACGTTAGTATTGGGTTGTTTAAAAATGAATATGAACTTATTTTCTTTGCATTATTTGATGTCTGACAACACTGCATCTTTCTTGTGATTRTGACCAGTTTTCTGCAAATAAATGCTCTAAATGACAATATTTTTATTTGGAATTTGGGAGAAATGTTGTCAGTACGCGTGGTGCCGGAACTGGTGGTACCGGGCTGAGGACATGCACCTCGGGGCGAGTGCGAGGAGCAGGAACAGGGCGTACTGGACCCTGGAGGCACACTGGAGGCCTGGTGCGTGGTGCTGGAACTGGTGGTAACGGGCTGGGGACACGCACCTCAGGGCGAGTGCGGGGAGGAGGAACAGGACATACTGGACCGTGGAGACGCATTGGTGATCCAGAACATAGAGCTGGCTCAATATGTCCTGGCTGGATGCCCATTCTAGCCCGGCAAATGCGAGGAGCTGGAATAGAGCGCACCGGGCTAAGAATGCGAACTGGAGACACCGTGCGCATCTCTGCATAACACGGTGCCTGACCAGTTACACGCTCCCCACGGTAAGCACGAGGAGTTGGCTCAGGTCTCCTACCTGGCCCCCCCAAAAAATCTTGGGGCTGCCTCTCGGGCTTCCGTTCTAGCCGTGTACCTTCATATCGTTGCCGTTCCTCTATTCTCCGGTATTTTTCCTCGTAGTATCGCCGTTCCGCTTTCGCTGCCTCTAACTCCTCCATAGGACGGCGATACCCCCCCCCCCCCCGGCTGTGTCCAGGGTCCTGCTCCATCTAATATCTCCTCCCAGGTCCATTTCCCCATTAAGCGCTGTTCCTCCTTTTCACGCTGCTTGGTCCTGGTTTGGTGGGTTATTCTGTCACGTTTGTCGTAGTGAGGAGACCAAGTGATATGAATACATGCTTTTTAAATTAACGAATAAACACTAAACAAACTAACAAAATAACAAAACTAACGTGAAGCTATATTATAACAAGTGCTGACATGCAACTACATATAGACAATAACCCACAAACCAAACTGGAAAATGGCAACCTAAATGGGATCCCCAATCAGAGACAACGATAAACAGCTGCCTCTGATTGGGAACCAATTCAGGCCACCATAGACCTACATATGCCTAGACTACACACACACACCTAGACATACAAAAACCCTAGACAATACAAAACAATCATACCCACCCTCGTCACACCCTGACCTGACCAAAATAATACAGAAAACATAGAATACTAAGGTCAGGGCGTGACAGAAACAGATAATTTTGCGGTGGTCTCTTAATTTTTTCCAGAGCTGTATACATTCATTATACATGTAAAGTAATCAATCATTTCTAGAATGGTAACATTAATAAATATATTTCAAGCTAGAATCCAACACCAGTGATTCCATGTCTCTGTACATGGGGCAGCAACCTCTAAGGTGCAGGGTTGAGCAACTGGGTGGTAGCCGGCTAGTGATGCCTATTTACCAGTCTGATGGCCTTAAGATTGAAGCTGTTTTTCAGTCTCTCGGTCCCAGCTTTGATGCACCTGTACTGACCTCACCTTCTAGATGATAGTGGGGTGAACAGGCCGTGGCTCAGGTGGTTGATGTCCTTGATTATCTTTTTGGCCATCCTGTGACATCAGGTGCTGTAGGTGTCCTGGAGGGCAGGCAGTGTGCCCCCGTTGATGCGTCGGACAGACCGCACCACCCTCTGGAGAGCCCTGCGGTTGCGTGCAGTGCAATTGCCATACCAGGTGGTGATACAGCCCGACAGGATGCTCTCAATTGTGCATCTGTAAAAGTTTCTGAGGGCCTTAGGGGCCAAGCCGAATTTCTTCAGCCTTCTGAGGTTGAAGAGGCGCTGTTGCACCTTCTTCACCACACTGTCTGTGTGGGTGAACCATTTCAGATTGTCAGTGATGTGTAAGCCGAGGAACTTGAAGCTTTTCACCTTCTCCCTGCGGTACAGTCGATGTGGATGCGGGCATGCTCCCTCTGCTGTCTCCTGAAATCCACGATTAGCTCCTTTGTTTTGTTGACATTGAGGGAAAGTTTATTTTCCTGGCACCACTCCGTCAGGGCTCTCACCTCCTCCCTGTAGGCTGTCTCGTCATTGTTGGTAATCAGGCCTACTACTGTTGTGTCGTCTGCAAACTTGATGATTGAGTTGGAAGCGTCCGTTGCCACGCAGTTATGGGTGAACAGGGAATACAGGAGGGGGCTGAGCAGTCACCCTTGTGGGGCCCCTGTGTTGAGGATCAGCGTAGTGGAGGTTTAATTTCCTACCTTCACCACCTTGGGCGGCCCGTCAGGCAGTCCAGGACCCAGTTGAAGAGGGCGGGGTTCTGACCCAGGGCCCCTAGCTTAATGATGTGTTGTTTATGATGTTGAAGGCTGAGCTATAGGCGTAAACAACATTCTTACATAGGTATTCCTCTTGTCCAGATGGTATAGGTCAGTGTGATGGCGATTGCAACATCTGTGGATCTATTGGGGTGGRATGCAAATTGGAGTGGGTCTCGGGTGTCAGGTAAGGTGGAGGTGATATGATCCTTAACTAGCTTCTCAAAGCACTTCATGATGACAGAAGTGAGTGCTACTCTGCGATAGTAATTTAGTTCAGTTACCTTTGTTTTCTTGGGTACAGGAACAACGGTGGACATCTTGAAGCATGTGGAGAGAGCAGACTGGGATAGGGAGAGATTGATATATCTGAATACACTCCAGCGAGCTGGTCTGCACATGCTCTGAGGACGTGGCTAGGGATGCTGTCTGGGCCCGGCAGCCTTGAGAGGATTAACACACTTAAATGTCTTACTCACGTCGGTCACGGAGAACGTGAGCCCACAGTCTTTGGGAGCGGACCCCGTCGGTGGCACTGTGTTATCCTCAAAGCGGGCGAAGAAGGTGTTTAGCTTGTCCGGGAGCAAGACGTGTCCGCGACATGGCTGGTTTTCTCCTTGTAATCCGTATGTCTGTAGACCCTGCCACATACGTCTCTTATCTGAGCCACTTTGTCTCTGTACTGACGTTTTGCCTGTTTGATTGCCTTACGGAGGGAATAACTACACTGTTTGTTTTCGACTACAATCGCAGTCACCTTGCAGATGATTCAAAAGATGTTTTGAACAATAGTGTCCCGCACTCCCAGGCTGCTGGCCTGGAGTAGGATCAGATAGGGCTAAAGTAGTGCAGTAGTAGGTGAGGTTTTAATGGGTGCAGGGTTAGTAGGGCAATTTTTCACAAAGTGTAATGAATTCATACTACAGAATATTAGGCAGCTACACAACCAATACAGTAGGTGGCGGCATGCACCTATAATATGTGTTTTCAGACCACCAAAATACCAAAGAAGAAGACGACATCAGTGTGCAAAGAACAGGGTTGAGAGGAAGGTCAGTGTGCAAAATACAGACATGAAAGATTGCTGCGAAAGAAACAAAGTGTTGTAGGTCAAAAAGGTCAACATGGGAGAGGGAAAGTAGTTTTTCCATGCAATTTCTTTTTCTTTTTTGGATACATTAATTCTGCTGGACAATTTAGCAAATTAAAATCAAATCGAATCTAACTTTATTTGTCACATGCGCCGAATACAACAAGTGTAGACCTTACCGTGAAATGCTTACTTACAAGCCCTTAAACCAACAGTGCAGTTCAAGAAGAGTTAAGAAAATCTTTACCAAGTAAACAAAAGTAAGGCTATATACTACAGGGGGTACCAGTACTGAGTCAGTTGTGCGGGGGTACAGGTTAGTTGAGGTACATGTAGGTGGGGGTGACGTGACTATGCATAGATAATAAACAGCGAGTAGCAGCAGTGTACAAAACAAATGGAGGGGTGGGGTCAATGTAATTGTCCGGGGGCCATTTGATTAATTGTTCAGCAGTCTTACGGCTTGGGGGTAGAAGCTGTTAAGGAGCCTTTTGGTCCTAGACTTAGCACTCCCGTACAAGCAAAGGTAGTCAGCTAACGTTTGATAGCTACAGTGCTTAATTTAAGCTGGATCCTGCAACCCGTTTCACTCCAGTACCCATTTGCCAGGATCCAATACCCTTCGTGGCATGAAAAATTATGTTCAGTTTGCAATGTAAAAATTATAATAAAAGCAATCAGAGTTAATTCAAGTTGCATCTGTAGTTCTCCAGACCCCTAAAAAACATAATGTGAAAATGTGCCTGATATTCTAAGAATTGATTAGAGTTGGGCCGGCCCGAGTTTACGGTTTGCGCAACGTAAAGAGATCTCCGGTGGATCTCTTTATGGCAGTCATTCATACGTCAGAGTGTGCAGCTGAATATTTTATGCTGGAAAACACTTGGTTTGCTATTTTTGATGAAAACAAAACCGTTATTCATTCAAATACGAATACCAAACTTGTTTTTGCATGGATTCCATGACGCGGTTAGCTTTTAACAGCTAGGACCGCTATTTCTTGTCTCGGAATCCCGCTTAGCAGACAGGTTGAAGCCTGCTTGACAGAGACGCTGTGCTGCTAGCCATCGAGCTAACGAAGTTGGTAGCAGAGGAGTTTTGCAATGGAGCCCTCTTTGTCTGGAGAAATAAATTAACGGTTCCAACACTGTAGGAGCTGTATCTACTGCGCTTTTTTTCTTGACAAACCGGATCACTCGGAGTTCCAATGCAGCAATTTCTATAGGCTTGAGGTGGCTTTCTTGATCATGCAGGTCGCCAGCCTGCGTAAGAAACTGTGGAAAACGCAGAGTGGAATGTTTACATTTTCTATGTCGGTGGCTGGACGGCGTTCACGCTTGTTAGATGCATCTCCACCTTGTAGTTTGTCGTTATCCGACTGGCCGGTGTTTCCCGGAGCTCCCCCATCTGATAGCTGGGTCAAAGGAGCACAGCAAGAGGAGAAAGGCAATCAATGATGGTTGCGTCGATGGTTGCACGAGCTGTGGAAGCCGAAAGACAGCGGCGTCTCGCAAAGCAGTCTACACTCCCAACGAGTGGCCTAGAGCAGATACAAAAAACGAATAGCTTCGCCGTCCTGGAGCCTGATCTTCCTGCACCCACGTCACTGGGTGTGCCTGTGTCTGTGGCCGCAGTGCCTACTACTATGATTTCGAAGTTGACATCGGCAACCTTTCTTCCCTGCTCTGGTTCGAGCGGGGCTTCTCCATCTGTCGGAATGCCTGCACCAGGTGCCGGGAGCAACGGGCTCAAGTTATCCTGCCGCTCACCTGTTCATAAAGAGTTCTCCGAATCCTGTGACGCGTGGGAGTGGGCGGATTTCCAGGTCATTCTCGCCAGCCGTGATTTTGGGCAGCTTCATGATAACCATTCCTGGTGCAGAAACAATGTCCTACCCCAGAGCGCGAGTAAATGACATTACTAAGCTGCTCCCGAATGTATTACATCAGGACATGGACATCGATTCTACCGTAGTCCATGTGGGATTTAATGACATTAGGAAGGACAGCTCTGAACAGTTGAAACTGGATTTTAAAGAGCTGATTGACTCACTGCTAGACACTAACAAAATACCCATAATATCTGGCCCTGTACTCTCTCTGAATCATGGCATTGATTCTTTCTCCTTAGGATTCTTTCTCTTTAACTAGCTACGTGATTATAAAGAGGATTCATTTGGGTTCCTGGATCCTTTTACAGCATAAGGCTGCGTTGAGACAATGACTTATCAATGATCTGTCACGTTCGTTGTAATGATGAGACCAAGGCGCAGAGTTCCAGATCATTTTAATAAAGAGAAACTCACTAAACAAAACAAAAGCACAAACGAAATGTGAGGCAACTTACTGGCAACTTACTGTAGACAAGATCCCACAAACACAAAAGGGAAATGTCGGCCTAAATATGATCCCCAATCAGAGACAACGATAAACAGCTGCCTCTGATTGGGAACCATATCAGGCCACCATAGACATACAAATTCACCTAGATAACCCACCCAAGTCACCATCACGCCCCAACCAACACAGAGAAAAAACAGCTTACTATGTTCAGGGCGTGACAGTACCCCCCTCAAAGGTGCGGACTCCGACCGCAAAACCTGACTCAATAGGGGAGCGTCCGGGTGGGCATCTAGGATGGATGACGCAGGGCGTCGGGGGCGGCTCCGGTGCGGGGCGCATCGCCGGAAACTCCGGACCGTGGGTCGTCGCCGGAGGCACCGGACCGTGGATCGTCGCCGGAGGCTCCGGACCGTGGATCGTCGCCGGAGGAACCGGACCGTAGATCGTCGCAGGAGGCTCTGGACTGAGAACCCCTGCTGAAGGCTCTGGACCGCGCCGACCGTCTCAGGAGGTTCCGGACCGTAGACCGTCTCAGGAGGTCCGGACCGTAGACCGTCGTTGGAGGTTCCGGACCGTGGCCCGTCGTTGGAGGTTCCGGACCGTGGCCCGTCGTTGGAGGTTCCGGACCGTGGCCCGTCGTTGGAGGTTCCGGACCGTGGCCCGTCGTTGGAGGTTCCGGACTGTGAAACGTCGCCGGAAGCTCTGGACTGGGAACTGTCGCCGGAAGCTCTGGGCCTGTGAACTGTCGCCGGAAGCTCTGGACTGTGGAGGCGCACTGGAAGCCTGATGCGTGGTTGACCGGTACAGGTGGCACCGGGCTGATGACACGCACCTCAGGGCGAGTGCGGGGAAGAGGCACAGGACGTACTGGACTGTGGATGCGCACTGGAGACCTGTGCGTGGGACCGGTACGGTGGCACCGGGCTGATGACACGCACCTCAGGGCGAGTGCGGGGAGGAGGCACAGGACGTACTGGACTGTGGAGGCGCACTGGAGACCTGATGCGTGGGATCGGTACAGGTGGCACCGGGCTGATGACACGCACCTCAGGGTGAGTGCGAAGAGGAGGCACAGGACGTACTGGACTGGTGGAGGCGTACTGGAGGTCTAGAGCGCAGAGCTGGCACAACCCTTCCTGACTGGATGCTCACTCCAGCCCGGCAAGTCCGGGAAGCTAGCACAGGATGCACTGGGCTGTGAAGGCGCACTGGAGACCTGATGCGTGGGACCGGTACAGGTGGCACCGGGCTGATGACACGCACCTCAGCACGCCCGCTCTGCAGCGCTCTCAATGCCAGCACCTCTCTCCGAATCTTGCGTCGAGCTCCTCATTCGACTCCCTGACTGGCTCTGGTTCACTCCTCGGCTCCGCCGACGCTCCATGTGCCCCCCCCCCCCAAAAAAAATATTGGGGTTTTCCTCTCGTGCTTGCTCCGTTGCGCTATCTCCTCGTATCGTTGCCATTCCGCTTTCGCTGCCTCTATCTCCTCCCAAGTCCACTCCTCCTGTACACGCTGCTTGGTCCATTTTTGGTGGGATCTTCTGTCACGATCATCGTATGAGAGAGACCAAGGCGCAGCGTGCATAGAGTTCCACATAATTTTAATAAAGAGAAACTCACTAAACAAAACAACAAAAGCACAAACGAAACGTGAAGCTACTGGAGTGTACAAAGGCAACTTACTGTAGACAAGATCCCACAAACACAAAAGGGAAATGGCTGCCTAAATATGATCCCCAATCAGAGACAACAATAAACAGCTGCCTCTGATTGGGAACCATATCAGGCCACCATAGACATACAAATTCACCTAGATAACCCACCCAAGTCACCATCACGCTCCAACCAACACAGAGAAAAAACAGCTTACTATGTCCAGGGCGTGACATGACCCAAGCCCAGCTCAGTTAAAATCCCTACCATTGTGATGCAGAGTTGTCATAATGCTTCAACAAATGTACATTACACCAGGGGCGTTGGTAGACACAATGTAAATAACCTTATGTATGTTCTTCTAACTGCCCTGAATGCCTCTGCTGATCCTACAGCTATTGTATGCAGTAATCATGTGCCTATGAACCATATTTATACTCTTAGCACTGAGCCAGTGTGCCCTAGGAGGAAGTTCACTGTGTGCAGCTTACCCTGCACTAATATAAATAATATGAGCATATCTACTTCTGCTGAGCTTCCCAGTAAYGCAATAAAGATAAGTAAGCACCCCAGAAGACAATTGCTCAAAATATCCCACGTTAATAGCTTAAGAAACAAGGTTCATGAAATCAATAATTTGCTAGTAACAGATGGCATTCATACTCTGACTATCTCTGAAACTCAATTAGATAATACCTTTCATGATACAGTGGGAGCTATACAAGGTTATAACATTTACAGAAAATATATAAATGCCAATGGTGGAGGTGTTGCTGTTTATATTCAGAACCACATTCCTGTAAAGATTAGAGAGGTTCTCATGTTAAATACTGTTGAGGTAATATGGCTACAGGTTCATCTGCCTCACCTAAAGCCCATTCTGGTGGGAAGCTGCTAACAGTCAGTATCTGGATAACATTTGTGAAATGCTTGATAATGTATGTGATATCAACAGAGGTATATTTTCTGGGGGATTTAAATATTGACTGGCTTTCATCAAGCTGCCCACTCAAGAAAAAGCTTCAAACTGTAACCAGTGCCTGTAACCTGGTTCAGGTTATCAGTCAACCTACCAGGGTAGTTACAAACAGCACAGGAATCAAATCATCGACATGTTTTGATCACATCTTTACTAATGCTGTAGAAATGTGCTTGAAACCTATATCCAGATCCATCGGATATTGTGATCACAATATAGTAGCCATATCTAGGAAAACCAAAGTTCCAAAGGCTGGACCTAATATAGTGTATAAGAGGTCATACAATAAGTTTTGTAGTGATTCCTATGTTGTTGACTGCACTTGACACATTTATGAAATTGCTTATTCCAGTTACTAATAAGCATACACCTCTTAAGAAAATGACTGTAAAAACTGTTAAATCCCTGTGGATTGATGAGGAATTGAAAAATGGTATGGTTGAGAGGGATGAGGCAAAAGGAATGGCAAATAAGTCTGGCTGCACAACCGATTGGCAAACATATTGCAAATTGAGAAATCATGTGACTAAACTGAATAAAAAGAAGAAGAAACTACACTGTGAAACAAATATAAATGACATAAAAAATGACAGTAAAAAGCTTTGGAGCACCTTAAATGAAAGCTCCATCATTCATTGAATCAGATGGCTCATTCATCACAAAGCCAACTGATATGGCCAACTACTTTAATGAATTTTTCAATGGCAAGAATGGCAAGATTAGCATATTTAGGCATTACATGCCAGCAACAAACGCCGACCTCGGCGGGAGTCGTGACAGTCATTCATTTCCTTACAGAATCATAGCCATGGGAAGGGTGCTGGATGAATATGAACCCCTGATGAATTTAAATACATTTGCCAAAGTTATAGAATGACTGCTCTCTGTTTAGAGAGAAATGAAATAATTCAGAAGACTACACCAGGAGTAGGCCTATAATTTAGCCACAGAGGATCAATAGATTATAAAAAATATCCTAGCTGTGGATTGTGTGCATCCAAATCACAAGGCATGCCTACAGTTAGGAAAGTGTGGCAAATATTTTTTACACCTCGTCAAGCTAATAACAAAGTGATTTACATTTGTATTCAGACCCTTTGCTATTCAGACCCTTTGCTATTAGACTCGAAATTGAGCTCAAGTGCATCCTGTTTCCATTGATAATCCTTGAGATGTTTCTATAACTTGATTGGAGTCCACCTGGGGTAAATTCAATTGAATGGGCATTATTTGGAAAGGCACACACCTGTCTATATAAGGTCCCACAGTTGACAGTGTATATCAGAGCAAAAACCAAGCCATGATGTTGAAGGAATTGTCCATAGAGCTCCGAGACAGGATTGTGTCAAGGCAAAGATCTGGGGAAGGGTACCAAAACATTTATGCAGCATTGAAGGTCCCCAAGAACACAGTGGCCTCCATCATTCTAAAATGGAAGAAGTTTGGAACCATCAAGACTCTTCTTAGAGCTGGCTGCCTGGGCAAACTGAGCAATCGGGTGAGAAGGGCCTTGGTCAGGGATGTGACCAAGAACCCGATGGTCACTCTGACAGAGCTCCAGAGTTCCTCTGTGGAGATGGGAGAACCTTCCAGAAGGACAACCATCTCTGCAGCACTCCACCAATCAGGCCTTTATGTTAGAGTGGCCAGACAGAAGCCACTCCCCAGAAAAAAGGCACATGACAGCCCGCTTGGAGTTTGCCAAAAGGCACCTTAAGGACTCTCAGACCATGAGAAACCAGATTCTCTGGTCTGATGAAAGCAAGATTGAACTCTTTGGTCTGAATGCCAAGCGTCATGTCTGGAGGAAACCTGGCACCATCCCTACAGTGAAGCATGGTGGTTGCAGTATCATGCTGTGGGGATGTTTTTCAGCAGCAGGGAATCTGAGACTATTCAGGATCGAAGGAAAGACAAATGGAGCAAAGTACAGAGAGATTCTTGATGAAAACCTGCTACAGAGCGCTGAGAACCTCAGAATGYGGCAAATGTTCACCTTTCAACAGGACAACGACCCTAAGCACACAGCCAAGACAACGCAGGAGGGGCTTCGGGGCAAGTCTCTGACTGTTCTTGAGTGGCTGAGCCTGAGCCTGGACTTGAAACCGGTCGAACGTCTCTGGAGAGACCTGAAAATAGCTGTGCAGCGACGCTCCCCATCCAACCTGACAGAGCTTGAAAGAATCTGCAGAGAAGAATGGGAGCATCTCTCCAAATACAGGTGTGCCAAGCTTGTAACGTCCTACCAAGAAGAGGGGGGGGGGGCTATTTAATCAGTTTTAGAATAAGGCTGTATAGTAAAAAAATGTGGAAAAAGTCAAGGGGTCTGAATACTTTCCGAATGCACTGTACATATACAGTATGTAAAAATATTTCCAATGTAGTATGTACAAAACAAATAAAGACCCTCTAAGTTTCGGTAACAGATGTACCAATGTACATGCGCGCACACACACACGCTCCAGCTCAGTTCTGTCTCCTCAGTGGAAGCGTAGCCTTCCCTCAGCCTCAAACAGCTTCTCTTCCTCTTCAGAAAGACAGTTTCCTTTCAAACTGTGGGTGAGTGATGACAGAGCACATGATAATCAGCAATACAATAAAAGACCCACAACCATTACAAAGTGGACATGGTGAAAGATGTTTTGAATAAACAATTTATCTAAGGAATATGTCAATACTATTATTAACCTGGTTAAAATAGGTAATGTGCCTTTAAGCGAGCATGCGCGTCACATTGTGTACACTCACCAAGATTCTCTTTGAGTGATGTGTTGTGGGAGAGAGCCTCTGACAGCTGTCTGATTCCATCCACTGTCAGCTGATTATTGATTAACCTGCGCAGAGTGAAACAGAGGGATCACTAGGTTAACCGGCTAACTTTTCTTCACATTCAGAAATAACTTGTTCACTTTCTGGTTAATTATGTGGTTAAACTTCATTATTGGTTGTTGGGAGTGTGTTGAGACTGGGGCCTGCCTTACCAGAGGTGAGATAGACCCGTGTTGGATCTGATCAGTTCTGCCATGTCTGGTGCTACATCATCTGACAACTCATTTTGCACCAACCTAGAACACCACAACACACATTTAAACTGTACTGTACTCCAAGACACAGATACACATTTTCAAGTCTTGTGAACATGAGACAGGCATACATGAAGGTTAATTCAAGTCCTACCAGAAAATTCGGAGCCTTCTATTGTCTTTCAGTGCTTTGGCCAAGCTCCGCCCACCTTCTGAAGTGATGCCATTGGCTGAGAGACTGAGGGAGAGAAGAGCAGAGTGACATAGTGTAAAACAGATACTGTAGTTTCTCTTTGTATCTAAAAGTAAGAGTTCAATAACCCATACTGTATAGCTGATTATACAACAGGTGAGTCTAATCCTGAATGCTGATTGGTTAAAACCCGCATTCCAGCCAGTGTCTATTCCACAAGTTACCACAGGCTAAATCTATCACGTTAAAATGCCTATTTACTCTGTTACATCTGACTGCTCAATCCACTGTCTTATCAGCCCAGCCAGACAATATATAAACTTGATCTCCACCATAAAAAGCATCTAGACATTATCTCACATTTCTGTTAACTAAATGTTAGTCTTTCATGTCCCATAGTAATGAATGTGTCGGGAGTCGAAATCATGAATCAGCATAATTGTTATTGATATATACAAAGAACTATCACTAGAAAACAGTTCAAACAAAACAAAGTGCAGCTAGTTTGCAGTCTTTCCAGCTTCAGTTTGATGTGATTGTGTTAGCTGTGTTGTTGGCTAGCTCCTCTGAACCACAGTGTCCTGACAAGTGAGCACATTTTCTATGCCAGGTGAAATCGTGCCTCATTAGCTCATGTGGAAGGACCACCAGAGGGCAGGCTGGGCTCACGGATATAACCCAACCAGGCATGTGAGTCAATGTGACCAGAGGCAATTAAGCACAGCTGACGGTACTAATGACTTATTCTCTTTTCCCTACAAGAGGGAGGAGGGAACCAGCGAAGAGGGGAGAGGAAGAAAATAAACTAACTCTGGAGGATGGCCACCAAGAGAGGGGAGCTATCCATGAAGAACCATTAAGACGGTGACAAACCTGTGGTTTTTGTTATAGTTTAAAGACAATCGTCTTGTGTTCCTGTTTCATCTGGAGAAGATGTGTTTTTCTTTGGGAGATTCTCATTGATTGTGTTGGAGTGTTTGTATTGACAGAAATCCCTCAATAGAGAACTGTGTTCAATCAAGAAAACCTACTCCTGACTCGTTTATTCCACCTTTCCGCTTTAGAGTCACACTAAATTACTTGGTCCGCTCACACTCATTATTATGGATGTATCCAAATAAATGTCATTAGAAAACAGCTTAAGCAAATGCAGCTACTTTGTTGTTATTCTGGCTACACTGTTTGACTGCAACTACACTGTTTGACTGCAAGTTAGCCGTAGTTGGCTAGCTAGCAAGCAATGGATAAGAACGGAACATTGGAACATAAATAGAACATTTAGGACGAACGACTGGGTCGCGTTCATAGATACAGAACAAAGACTGAACGACTGGGTCGCGTGTCTGGCACCTAAACCGATAGAACAAATGACCAGCCGGCTTGAGTAGCAACCCTAGATTTGTGTCGGGACTATATCTTGTGGAAGGATGAAATAGTATGAATAAATTCATCAAAATAACGTGTTTAATGAAAATGTCAACCATTATTTGAATATGTTGGTAACCAGTTGTATAAAAGTGATAATGCCCTTGAAGCCGGTGTTTGGAGGATATATTCGCACGGTTTGCCGGCCCTCGAATTCGTCGCCGGCCTAACACCCGTGCCAATATATCCTCCAAACACCGGCTTCTCGGGCGTCATCACTTAGTAAAATGATACACCAATGGGTTATACAACCTCATTACTGACATCAACTGTCATGAACCACAGCTGTGGGATAACTGAGAATGGCATGGCACAAATAGTGCCACTAGCTAGGTTCCCATTCAATTGGCACCAAATTTTCCTGTGAATATCCTAAAAAGAAAATATGCACATTTTCCCAAAAGTGGTAGGTTTCCACCAAATGGACTTGTTGTGGATAAAAATCAGTGCATGTTGACATAGCGCYCACAAAATGTTATTTTTCGCTTAAGTTTTAATGTACCAAATAAAATTTAAATCTACCTATCACAAAAGCTGTTGCGTTAAATAGCAAACGTGCCCACTCTAGTCTTGGCAAGTGCACTCTAGCATCAGTTCTCAGATACAGTGAGGGTAGACTAGTCTACATGATGACATTATTAGGGATATTGTTATTTGTCAAACGGCAGTCAACCATCGATCAACATGTTACCAGAATAAGACATTCAATATTTATTTGAAAGGAGCATCTAGCTCATCACTGTTCACTTTCAGCACCCTGTGAAGTTCATCATACTTACAGTATTTCATCTGTAGCCTAATACACTGCATGGTCTCCCAAGTTGTAGTGGGAGGACCACATATCAAAACACGACTCCAAGTTACTTCGATTTGATGGTTATTATATCAATATTTGTGGCGTTTCCACCGCCATTTTTTGCATTATTAATTTTACCGACACAAAAAGATCCCACCATGTCCAACAAACAAATGGTGTCTCTGCATTTATAAAGTTGTACCAAAACGTCCTGTTTCCATCACAGCTGTCATGATTGTTTTTATTCGGTATGACTTTACTCGCATAAAAACTGTGGATGGAAATGTGGTTACTGTGCCAAATACTTACTCAGTTAAACAAAAACAATAATGAGATATCTTGCCATCTATCTCACCAGAGGTTGGTAAGACTTGGGTGATTCCTCAGGGCCTCTGCGAATGCTCTTGCTCCTTCATCACCAATGCTGTTCTCCCACATTCTGAAAAACAGGAACAATCCATCCCATGCACTCGGATCCAAAATTGAATAAAAAATATTGTATTTGTGCATTTACCCCACGTCAAAGATAGATGTGCTCTTCTGAATGGCACTGGCCAGGTACCTGCCACCCACACTGGTGAACTTGTTGCTGCCAACCCTTTGAACAAATCAAAGTGCCAAAAATAAACATTTTAATTCATACACAAGTAATTATATAATTGATTGAACATATTAATTTACATACTTGACGACTCTTAACTTAGGACATTCCTCAATGATATGAGCAATTAGCTTGGCTCCGATGTCCGTGATGTGATTATTGTAAAGTCTGTCAAATCAAGAAAACAGAAATACGGTCAAGTCATATGAATTTGTCATACAGCATAATACAGTACTAAAGTTTGACAGGCAAGTTGACCCTGATAGACACTGACTCACCCCAGAACCTCCACTACTCTGTGTTTGATAAGCTCCTCAGCCAGTACCTCGACGCTGCTGTCTGAGATCTGATTGACACACAATCTGAAATGGAAAAACGAATTTAGCTGAAAAGCTATACTTTATTTGTGAGTGCTGGTAGCCTGTTTTTTAAACAGTGAAATAAAGTACATAGTGTTTCCATCTGCATGTATTCCGAATTCCTCACCTCACCACGGTCATCTTACTGAATGAAGGCCTGAGCTGCTTGACCCCATAGTCACTGATGTTGTTGTTGTCCATGTCCACCCCTAGCCTCTTCCGCCGGTGCTGCAGCACAAAGTTGAGGGCACTGCAGTCGCCAGAGAACACATTACAGTAGCCCAGCTTGATGTAGTCAGCTGTGATGCCCTTCGCAGTCAGCTGGGCCACCTCTTTACTTCCTGTCTCGAAGATGCAACGCAGCATCCACAGGAAGTTGGGAAGGACATGCACCTTGCTGCCCTCCTGCTCTGTGCTGTGGAGTGGCAGGCCGCGGAGGTGGGACCTCACGCTGGTGGACAGGTAGGACTTGAGGACRGCCCGCTTCCTCTTCAGTAGCGCTGGAGGAACCATGTGCTCCAGTAGGCCGGTGTTGGTCTTAGACAGCAGTCCACACAGGAAGAGGTTGGCGTACTGGAGATGCTCGTTGGTCTTGAACGGATCCTTTCCCCTGGGTTTGGAGGAGCCACCGATGCAGGGAAAGACAAATGATAAACAAGATGTGTTGTCCCTCCTGCTGCACTCGGTGAAGAACTTGAGGATGTTGCCTACGCTGGCATGTTCGTCCAGAACCAGGGAGAATGCAGCCAAGAAGGACTGCAGGGTGAGGTGAAAGAACTCAAACGTAGAAGGGTTTCCACAGGCATCGTAGCGGCTGACTGGTCGGAGGAAACCCACCTGAAGGTCCTCCTCAGTCAGGCCACAGGAGGCCACCTCCTCCTGGTCGAACACAAAGCCTCCTCTCTCCYTGCCCAGCAGAGCCAGCTTGGAGAAGGCTGTCAGRGGCCTCAGCCCTGCCCTGAAGGTATCAGCGGGGCACCTGGTGTTTCTCTTCAGGAGGCCCGGTGGGGGAGCGGCCCCCCGGCTGAAGAAGATTTCAGACAGCAGAAGGAATATGTTAGTGAGMGTCATGCAAGCCTCTGGCAGCTCAAAGTCGTCGTAGACTGAGCGCAGGTGTTTAAAGCTCTTGAAGACGATCCAGCAGAAGAGMGGGYTGGAGCAGAGGCCACAGAGGTGGGGGCTGGCATCCAGCTGGACTGAGACCAAGTCCCGGTGCTCTTGGTCTTGGAAGTGCAGGTTGGTGTAGGTTTGAAGGTGGGCCGGAGAGAACCCACGCAGTGCCACCCTCTTCCGGATCACCCTGCTCTGGACCTCGGTGCCTGTCCGAGCCGTCAGGACCTTCCGGGAACCATTGAGCAGCTTCCCACAGAGCAGGTTAATGAGCACKAGAAGYGGGTGAYTCRTCTCCTCTGGAGAAACCACCTCAGGCAWGTTCRKCAGGTCCAGATCAGCCTGGATCTCATCATAGCCGTCAAACGTAAAGAGAACCTTTTCGGGGAAGCGGAGGATGTAGCTGAACACCTCATTATCCGCATCTTGGTCGGGGTAGCAGTTGTATTTGAAAAGCAGGTCCCTGAGTGAGATCTCGTCTGTCTCCTTGAATGTGCTGAACATCCTACAGCGGAACTTGAAGAAGAACATAGCGTCTGTCTGTTCCAGCTCCCTCTTGGACCACAGCCTCTGGAGCTTCTGGAGGAGGATGGACTTGCCCACCCCAGCGTCCCCCGTGATGAGCACCGTCTCTGCCTGTGGGTTAAAGACACCCTGCTCTCCCAGGAGCTGCTCCAGACCCTCCAGGTGGCCCAGGCTCTCATTGCGCTCATTCAGGAGCTCCATTAGGGTGTCTGTATAGAGCTCCTCCAGCAGGGTTTCCTCTCGCTTGGTGTAGGATGCAATGAAGCGTGTGTCTCGGCCCAGCTCGTGCCTCAGCTTCTCACAGTACCTACTAACTGAGAGGAGGGGGGTAGTGAGAATACACCGCAGTCTCATTCTCAACCACCGATATTCAGCCAAAATATACAGTAGTTGCCCTCATGATTCTCTAATAGCTTACATTTTCAATGCACTGTATTTTTTTTCATTGTTAAGTAAAATTCCAATAACACACATGAAGTGCTGCACCATACAGTCTAGTTACATACTTACTAGGGTCCGTGTTCTTCACTGGTATGTCCCGTATGAAGTCTGGTGGCTGGTAGTTGATCTCTTTAAGCCATGGTTGGAGGTCTATGTATGCGTCATAAACTTTGTAGAGAATATATAGGAAGTATTCACATGCCTGCTCCCCTTTGCTTTGGACCAATTCCAGGATTTTACGCACCTGCGCAATGTCAATCATAAGTAAATCATATTTACTTTACAGTGATTCAATATTTAACAATAATTTGACAGCTAACAGTTTCCCCCTTTTACACACCTGCACGATGGCAATCATATTTACTTACCAGTGATTCATATTTAATTAATATTACTTCCCACATTTTGATTAATGTGGCCAAACAGGATTTTTCACAGGTAAGATACTGGCAACATACCAAATGCCATTGTATTGCAAAATTAAGTCTTGTCTTTATATTTTCTCATCTTAAAATAAATTAGTCCATTTTAGTTAGGGCCTAGTAGGCTATTTGTGAATGCAAGAGCATTTCTTTGTGATATGTACTTTATAATTTAATATGACGTGTGGACATGTCTCCTCTCAGAAACCCTCCTATGGTAAATTACCTGGTSTGTCTTGGTGGCTGAGCGCTGGATGATTTCTGTGTCCTCAATACACAGAAAGCCACTTTGTAGGAGGTTATCCAGAATGCACTGCGTGCTCTTCACCTGGGAGAACAGTAGCTCACGGTGCAAGGTGAACAGTTGGACAGTGGACACATGGCCCGTTAGTCCAGTACGGGCTTCTTCGGCACTGGAGCCCATAATATGCATGCAGCTGGAATTCAGCTTTTACTGGAAGAGTGTAGGGGGAATTCAATAGCGGAGTCGTTTCATTTCAAGAGGATAAAACAGAGATTTCACAAATGTCTCCTGTGTGCATATGTATCTCCTGTAGCAAATAACAGAGAATCATCAATTAGGAGAGAAATATGGATCCAAGAAAATGGATAAAAGACATGTGAATGTGTAATGTACAGAATCACATATAGTATAATATGGGCTGGGACATTTAGCCTACCTTCAAAAACGCGTTGATTACATTGTTRTTTTGGGCGCTCTCCCAAACCGCTGTTGAAAACTTGGGAACCACAGCTCTCCATTAAAACAAACTCATATTTCTTATGAAACTGTTGAAAATAGCGTACAACAGGATATTAATTTAACTTTTCTCTAAGACCAGGATATTAACCAAACGTTTCTCGGACTGTTAGAAGAGTGATCTAGTCTTGTCTCAAACAATTTTCTGAAGAGAGGAAAAACACTGAACGCTGAACACTATACTGGCTCGTTATCGGGTCTTTCCATGAGGAAGTGAAACCCAAAACAGCCTTGGATGCTTGTAATTTCGCCTCAGATTGTGTAACCACGCTTTTGGCATGATGTGTTATCTGCCTCTCTCCACAACAGGAGCAAAGCATAATAGCAAACACATTATACAGGACCGGCTCTAGCCTTTTGGGGGCCCTAAGCGAGATTGGTTGGGGGAACCCGAGCTGGCGGTAAACATTTTTAGGGGACCGCTCTTCACTATGGAGAGAAATGTACGTTTTAAGGTTAATACTAGCTTCCCATATCACCATGTGAAATAATCAGATTTATAATAACAAAATATACCAGGGAAATGTTCTTATATTTGCCAGTGTAACCTAAAACATTATCCCAGTTTGAAATGCTGCTTGTGTATTCATTCCCATATCAGCTAAAAATAGAACCACATGTTTTGGTTAGGGAGAAAAAAGCAAATACTGTATCTCGCAGCTGTTTACCAGTATCCTGGAATCAGTAGTTATTACTTCTAAACAAAATATATATTGGGGGAAATTCAAATAAGGCTGCAATGTTTGGTTTATTGTCTGAACAGTCACTGAGAATATATTTGCTTATCAATGCAAAATAGGCTACTTTGATGCATAGCCTATTAATAGTCTATATATAAAGATCAACGAACCAGGCAAGCTTCATTGCCTACACAACACTACCTCCATGGCTACGGAAGGGATGATTACAATTTTTTTATGTGGCACGGGAGTATGTCGAATGTCAAAGCGCACTACAAGGAGCCGCCCCTTTTGTGACGAAAAACGACATTGCTACACTGCGCTACTCTGTCGGCTCAGTTTGCATATTCTGTGTGGACCCCTTTAAAGTTCATTTTTAAAGCTAATTTCCTCAAATTCTACCCATTTTGCCATGGGGTGGAAAGAAATGTTTGCAGTTTTAAAGCTAATTTCCTGCAATTCTACACATGTTATAATGACTGCACATGCCCTGTGTTCCGGTCGGTATTCGGCCTGCCCCAGTATCTGTGCATTAGAGACCTCCCTAACTCACAGAAAGCTCTGATTCAAACTCCCATTCGCCATACTTTTGTTACTCACTAAATTTGGAGTTTCGCTGAGCAACTATATCCATTTTCTCCCATTACGGCCGGTATGTATTTCCTAAAAATATCTAAATAAACATTTACAAGCAACGGAAAAGGAAATCCTCTTCGGCACCTCCATTGTATTGAGCTGTTGTAGACTTCCGACCTGTGGCATTAATGTGTGATGTATGGTGCCTTCATACCCCTTGACTTATTTCACATTTTGTTGTGTTACAGCCTGAATTCAAAATGGATAAAATATTTTKTTTTCTCACCCTGATCTGTTTCACCCGTCTTTGTGCTTGTTTCCACCCCCCCTCCAGGTGTCGCCCATCTTCCCATTATCCCCTGTGTATTTATACCTGTGTTCTTTGTTTGTCTGTTGCCAGTTCGTCTTGTCATTTCTTACCAGCATTCTTTCCCACCTTCCTGTTGCTCTAGTTCTGTTTCCTAGTTATTCCCGGTTCTGACCAGTCTGCCTGCCCCGACCCCGAGCCTGCCTGCTGTCCTGTGCCTGCCTGACTCTGACCTGATTATGAACCACTGCCTGCCCTGACCCCGAGCCTGCCTGCCATCCTGTACCTGCCTGACCTTGACCTGATCACGAACTTCTGCCTGCCCTCGACCTGCCCTTTGCCTGCCCCGTGTTTCTAATAAATCATGTGAGAACTGTACTATCCGACTCCCGTGTCTGCATCTGGGTCATATCCTGAGTCGTGATACACCCATCTACACACAATACCCCATAATGACAAAGTGAAGACATGTTTTGAGAAATGTTAGCACATTTTTGAGAATGAAATACAGAAATATCTAATTTACATAAGTATTCACACTCCCTAGTCAATTTTTGTAGAAGAACCTTTGGCAGCGATTAAGCTGCTCTTTCTGGGTAAGTCTCTTAAGAACTTTCCACACCTGAATTGTCCAACATTTACCCATTTACTCTTTTCAAAATTCTTCAAGCTACATTTTCAAGTAGATTTAAGTCAAAACGGTAACTCGGACACTCAGGAACATTCACTGTCTTCTTGGTAAGTAACTCCAGTGTATATTTGGCCTTGTGTTTTAGGTTATTGTCCTGCTGATAGGTGAATTCATCACACAGTGTCTGGTGGAAACTGACTGAACCCAGTTTTCCTCTAGAATTTTGCCTGTGCTTAGCTCCATTCCATTACTTTTTGTGTCCTGAACAAATCCCCAGTCCTTAACGATTACAAGCATACCCAAAACATGATGCAGCCACCACTATTCTTGAAAATATGGAAAGTGGTACTCAGTAATGTGTTGTATTGTATTTGCCCCAAACCAAACACCTTGTATTCAGGAAAAAAAGTTAAATGCTTTGCCACATTTTTTGCAGTATTACTTTAGTGCCTTGTTGCAAAACATAAAGTTTTGGAATATTTTTTTATTCTGTACAGGCTAACTTCTTTTTGCTATCATTTAGGTTAGTATTGTGGAGGAACTGCAATGTTGTTGATCCATCCTAAATTTTCTCCTATATTAGCCATTAAACTCTGTAACTGTTTTAAAGTCACCATTGGCCTCATGGTGAAATCACTGAGCAGTTTCCTTCCTCTCCGGCAACTGAGTTAGGAAGGACGACTGTTTCTTTGTAGAGACTGGGTGTATTGATACACCATCGAAAGTGTAATTAATAATGTAACCATGCTCAAAGAGATACTCAATGTCTAGGTGCCCTTGTTTGCCAGGCATTAGAAAACCTACCTGGTCTTTGTGGTTGAATCAGTTTGAAAATCTCTGCTCGACTGAGGGACCTTACAATTATCTGTATGTGTGGTACAGAGTCAGTCAGTCCATGCAATTTATGTGACTTGTTGAGCAGATTTTTACTCCTGAACTTATTTAGGCTTGCCATAACAAAGGGCTTGACTTTTTCCAAAATGTTTTACATTACAGCCTTATTCTAAAATTGATTAAATAAATACAATTCCTAATCAATCTACACACAATACCCCATAAGGACAAAGCAAAAACAGATTTGTTATGTCTTTTCAAATGTATAAAAAAAATAAAAACTTAAGTACTGAGTGAAGGGTCTGAATACTTATGTAAATGTGATATTTCATTTTTTACATTTGGCAAAAATTCTAAACCTATTTTTTGCTTTGTCATTATGGGGTATTGTGTGTAGATTGCTGAGGGGGGGGGGACTATATCATCAATTTTAGAATAAGGCTGTAAGGCAACAAAATTAGGAAAATGTCAAGGGGTCTGAATACTTTCTGAATGCACTGTATGTCCGGAACCAGCCCTGACATTGTACCCAATCAATCAAGTATGTATGTGTGTGTGTGTGTGAGAGAGTCTGTGTCACACTTCCCAAGCAAAATAGAAAAACTTTGGTGAAACAAAATGCTATGCCAGACATTGTCATTCATTTTTCAATTTATTTGGTATCACATCTAAAATGACTGGCTCACATTTTACACAGAACATTTGGGAATATATACCAGTGTGCCACTTTTAGTTTTAATTTTATTTACTCTAATGCATTTTTACTTAAGCTGATTGTTGCACAAGAGTACAACAGGGACATTTGAACTTAGACAACTGAGTCTTATGTCAATTTCCCTCTAAGGTTGTTACATTAAGTGATTTCTCTTTCATCTTCGTTCCTCTGGTACCATCTACAAGCTTTTTCCTTTATCAGCAGGTTTCAATGCGGTGATGTCATCTAAAATGGACGGACCGCTGTAGCCGTTGGTTTCCACTGCCTCCAGCTTCTTAATGTAATCCAGAGGTAAGCCGTTTTGTTTTGCTCCAAGACAAACAACCTGTAGGACAAAGTTAGTTGCTTTTGTTAATAACACGACCCATGGGTATTTGCATAAATCATTCTACTTCTGTATTGGGTTTCGACATTTTGCTATTAAATATAACACAAATGCATGATATGGCCAATGGAGGCATCCTTCAACCTGGCTATCAAAACGATCATTATTTGTGTATGATTAGGCTGCTTTATAGCAAAAGACAGACATATAGCGTACCTGTTTGTATGGAGGCGAGGTCTGGTGAAGTGTGAAGTTGTTCATCTGGTAGGTTCGACAGAGGACCTCTCCCTCGTCTGTGTTAATGGTAACGTCTAGTGGACTGTAGAATCCTATTCCCACTCCTTCCTGCCTGGAGAACACACAGTTAAGGGTAGTTAGAAGTTGTTAATCATTTGGAGATACTGTTGATTGAAGTTACAAATTCATGCCATTCTCTACAGTCTGTAAAACAATCCAGAATGTTATATATAAATGCCATAGACATCAGTTGTACCACTTTTTCCACTGGAACCAGAATTTTATTAGGACCTGCTTGAGGGAAGAGAACTAGGATAACCAGGGGCTTATTTCCATTGATTCAGCCTTCTGGGCAAATATGTACATTTGGAATATCCCACTATAGGTCCTAGGACATCTCAGCAACAATTCCTACTCAGGGCTGTTCAACTTCACAAACCGCACCCCATAGTGATAGGCCTATAACACTGTAAATGAGCCACCCACTTGTCTAAACTGATGAGGTTGTCCTTGTCCATCTTCCAGACCACTCCCCAGACCACATCTCCCTTGGACTCTTCTATAGTAGCAACACCACCATGCCAAGAGTTGGTGTTGTTGAACTCTTTCTTCCAGTATCCAAATTGAATCACATGATCCTGTCAAGTAGAATATTCAAAAGCATACACAGTAACTTCATAATCACATGTACGTAGCCTAATCACAATTATTTGTTAAAGCATTACTAACCGCTTAATTAACAGCTTGCACACGTATCATGGCAAATGAAAACTCCGATGCCAACCTACAATGCTTGGTGCCAACTTCTCAGCATCTTCACAACAAAACATACGCACTGAAGCCTACCTTCAAACTGCCCGTTGTAACAAAAACCGCGGATGGATTCTTCAGCTGCAGTCTTTCCTTCAACAGATTACTGCCATAAGCGAAATACATAAAGTAGTCGGACACGGATGTGTTTGAAACACTTGTTCCATTATTTTCAGCGGTGGCAGGAACCGCTTTTGATGCAATTTGTTGATGGAACAGTGCAAGTAAAATCGTGTAAGTAAGGTATGACATGGTCTATCCGCTTTGTGACGGTGAGTATGTTAACCAGTTGGTAATGTTGTCATTTTATTACTTGCTGTCTCTAGAGAATGGGCTCGCCTACTGTATCTCAGCGTGACGGCGCGCTGATTGGCTGAGCGCTAAACGAGGAGGGGCATGCATGAACAGACAAAACAGATAGAACACCCTGTCTGTCCCCTTTAGTTGATAAGATTATCCTTCTTTTTCATTACATTTCTAGCATGATTCAGTTATCACAACAAAACATAGTATCCATTCTGGGTGAAATGAGAGAGGGGTTTTTATAATAAATGAATGCAATTTAAACTAGTGTGTTAATAGTGCCACTTGAAGCCCAGTGGTGGAAAGTACTTAAGTAAAAAATACTTTAAAGAACTACTTAAGTCGTTTTTGGGGGTATCTGTACTTTCCTTTACTAATTATATTTTTGACAACTTTTAGTTTTACTCCACTACATCCCTAAAGAAAATAATGTACTTTCAACTCCATTCCCTGACACCCAAAATGATTTGTTACATTTGGAATATTTAGCAGGACAGGAAAATGGTCCAACAAACTTAAAGAGAAAATCCCTGGTTATCCCTACTGCATCTTATGTGGCGGACTCACTAAACACAAATGCTTTGTTTGTAAATTATGTTGGAGTGTGCCCAACTGAGTATTACAATTGTTGGAAAAATTACTTGTGTCATTCACAAAGTAGATGTCCTAACCGACTTGCCAAAACTATAGTTTATTAACAAGACATTTTTGGAGTGGTTGAAAAACTAGTTTTCATGTCTCCAACCTAAGTGTATGTAATCTTCCGACTTGAACTGTACATTTACTTTCGATACTTAAGTGTATTTAAAACTGAATACTTTTAGACTTTTACTCAAGTAGTATTTTACTAGGTGACTTTCACTTTTATTTTAGTAATTTTCTATTAAGGTATCTTTACTTTTACTCAAGTATGACAATTGGGTACCTTTTCTACCAATGCTGAAACCAGACTTTTTTGCAGTGTTGTTGGGCTAATATTCACATCCGTAGCAACATCCCCCTTTAAATCCTTTCTCAATAGAAGCATTGAGTGAATTGTAGCTTTAAGATTAAAGTTAAGAAGTAAGATTAGGAGATTAGGAGATCGCATGCTTTCTGTGATGGCACTGAACGTATTTGGAGGGATCCCCCTTTTGAAGAAACTCACAGTCAACAGATGTTGTACACAGGAGCTATCTGATTTGCTATGCAGGATAGTTAATGTCACAGTCAATAACAAGCCTGACATTTAAGTCAGAGGAGATAGTCACTTTGAGACCACCAAACTGCTCTGACACCAAAGGAGCTGTTCTTGAGCTTCCTCATTTCTATCATCTTCAAGAGGTGAGATTTTCATTCCCTAATGCGCATCACTTAGAAAAATGTGCATTCAAATGCCTTGAAAACATCACAGATCTCTCTGTGCCTATAGTTGATGAGCCACAGACACAGCTTCTGCAGTCTGGCATCAAAAGACTACAGGCGTTTGATTTTTACAACAAATGCATTTCCTTTGAGTCAGTTTGTGAAACAGTATTCAAACTCTCAAACACAGAAATGAATGTAAGAAATGATCAATTCTGGAACATCACCACATCTGCTGTGAGAAACTGCCAGGGGATGAAGTGGATTCATTTCTATTATTATGAACATGAACATGATGCAATTACCTTGAGTTTGATCCATTATTTGAAGAATCTCGTTGATTTGGGAAGTTGAAATCAGTATGCTTTGTGACACTCAAAAGGGTCCCGTTCTGTGGCTGAAAAAACTGTGCCTGTTTAGCTTTCACATCACAAACATCGCCTCAGAGCAGTTTGGTTGCTTGAAGAATCTGGAACAGCTGATTTTGTTAGGAAATCAGATTACCACTGTTGCAGATTTTACATTTAAGGATCTAGGTAAATTGAGGTTCCTAGACCTACGGAATAACAAGATCTCTCAAATAACAAAGAACAGTTTCTTTGGCCTGCATGGCTTGGAGAGCCTATTTCTGGAACTAAACACATTTGAAACGATTGAAGCATTTGCCTTCATCCACCTTACTTTGCTGAAGCATGTATGTTTAGGGGACTTTCACCCTTGCCTAGTGAGTTGGAGAGTAGCGTGAATGTGAATCTGACACATATTTGGTGTCTTCCCTCAAGGGTTAATGCACATTAACATTTCTTCCATGTGGTACACCCTCAACATCATCATTGGCAGCAACAGCACCGCAAAACCAGGGATTTCTCTTCAGCTCAGTGCCACAACTGTATTCTTCCAGGACTGCTGGAGACCGTTTTTCCAGTCTGTCGTCAGCCTCATAGCCATAACAGAACACCTCCTGTGTGGGTCTCATTTTGCCGCAAGATACTTCACCACCCTACAGTACTTTGGCTTCAATTCTGTGCTGTCAGCTGAATTTGTGGACATGACTGACCTGAACACACTTGTGGAGCTGAGGACAAACAGCTGTATAGTTTCAGCAGGCGTGACATGTAAAAACGAGAATGGAATCCAGAACTTTGCCAGGTAAGAAGAAAGATGTACTGATAATGAGGAGCATACCATTTATTGTACAACCATATAGGCAACACACGCATAGAACACCAGCATGGCCGTTTAGCATTTGGACTTGCCATCTAGGCCTGGATGTGCAGCCACGGCCTGTTTTGAAAGCTTTCTCTATTGATGGTGTCCATAATATGAGTATCAAGGCATGTCTTTGTTTCCATCATTGCGCCATCCATCTCAGGTACTCAGCAGCCAACTGTTCCCTGGATGTGGGCTTTGTCCTGTTCCTCAGCACCTCGGTGGGCCTGCTCCTCTTCATGCTGGTGGTGCTGCTCCATCAGCTGGCTCGGGAATACCTGCTGGCCTTCTGCCACATCATCCTCGCCTGGCTGGAGGAGGCTGTACGGAGGCCCAACCCCAGGGGGCGCTATTGCTATGATGCCTTTGTATTGTACAGTGGGAGAGACGAGCGCTGGGTGGTGGAGCAGCTGCTTCCGGGCCTGGAGCAGAAGGAGCCTCCTTTCCTGTGTCTATGTCTGCACAGCAGGGATTTCCAATTGGAGAAGGACATTGTGGACAACATCACAGACAGCCTCTATGGTATGTATCCTGGACCACTAGAAATACTATATACAGACACACTGATTAAAAATGCCAAGCCTATGGCATCACCATCTAATGATCCTTCTTACTGGTCTGGTTCCAGGCAGCCACTACACCGTGTGTGTGGTGAGTCGTAACTACCTGCGCAGTAACTGGTGCTCCCTGGAGCTGCGGCTGGCCACATTCCGTTTGCTGGTGGAGCAAAGGGTCATCATTATCTTGGTCTTCCTGGAGGAAATCCCCCCTCGCCAGCTGTCTGCCCACCACCGCCTGTCTAGGCTGGTCAAGACCAGGTACGTACAGTATGTGGAGAGGGGGTTCTGTGAACTACACTCTATCATTTATTTAACTAGGAAACATCCTTGCGAAACATACAGTGCGTTCGGAAAGCAGTCAGACCATTTGAATTTTCCCACATTTTGTTACAGCCTTATTCTAAAATGGATTCAACGTTTGTCTCTGTGGATGGTTTGTCCTCTGACAAATTAACTGTACATTTCGGTGTTCCTCAAGGTTCCGTTTTAGGACCACTATTGTTTTCACTATATATTTTTACTCTTGGTGATGTTATTCGGAAACATAATGTTAACATTCACTGCTATGGCGATGATACACAGCTGTACATTTCAATGAAACATGGTGAAGCCCCAAATTGCCCTTGCTGGAAGCCTGTGTTTAGACATAAGGAAGTGGATGGCTGCAAATGTTCTACATTTAAACTCGGACAAAACAGAGATGCTTGTTCTAGGTCCCAAGAAACAAAGAGATTTTCTGTTGAATCTGACAATTAATCTTAATGGTTGTACAGTCGTCTCAAATAAAACTGTGAAGACCTCAGTGTTACTCTGGACCCTGATCTGTCTTTTGACGAACATATCAAGACTGTTTCAATGACATCTTTTTTCCATCTACGTAACATTGCAAAAATCAGAAACTTTCTGTCCAAAAATGATGCAAAAAATGTATCCATGCTTTTGTCACTTCTAGGTTAGACTACTGCAATGCTCTACTTTCCGGCTTCCCGGATAAAGCACTAATAATAAACTTCAGTTAGTGCTAAACACGGCTGCTAGAATCTTGGCTAGAACCCAAAAATTTGATCATATTACTCTAGTGCTAGCTCTCTACACTGGCTTCCTGTTAAGGCAAGGGCTGATTTCAAGGTTTTACTGCTAACCTACAAAGCATTACATGGGTTGCTCCTACCTATCTTTCTGATTTGGTCCTGCCGTACATACCTACACGTACGCTACGGTCACAAGACGCAGGCCTCATAACTGTCCCTAGAATTTCTGAGTCACTGGCTTACTGGTGCTCTTCCATGCCGTCCCTAGGAGGGTGTGTCACATGAGTGGTTGAGCCAAAGACGTGATCTTCCTGTCTGGGTTGCCCCCCCCCCCCCCCCCCCTTGGGTTGTGCCGTGGCGGAGATCTTTGTGAGCATCCTTGGTAAGTTGGTGTTGAAGATATCCCTCTAGTGGTGTGGGGCTGTGCTTTGGCAAAGTGAGTGGGGTTATATCCTGCCTGTTTGGCCCTGTCGCGGGGTATCGTCAGATGGGGCCACAGTGTCTCCCGACCTCTCCCGACCCCTCCTGTCTCAGCCGCCAGTATTTATGCTGCAGTAGTTTTGTGCGGGGGGCTAGGGTCATTCTGTTATATCTGGAGTATTTCTCCCTTCTATCCGGTGTCCTGTGTGAATTTAAGTATGCTCTCTTCTAATTCTCTCTCTCTTTCTCTCTTTCTTTCTGTCTCTCGGAGGACCTGAGCTCTAGACCATGACTCAGGACTACCTAGCCTGATGACTCCTTGCTGACCCAGTCCACCTGGCCGTCTGCTGCTCTCCAGTTTCAACTGTTCTGCCTGCGGCTTATGGAACCTGACCTGTTCACCGGACGTGCTACCTGTCCCAGACCTGCTGTTTTCAACTCTCTAGAGACAACAGGAGCGGTAGAGATAACTCTGAATGCGGCTATGAAAAGCCAACTGACATTTACTCCTGATGTGCTGACCTGTTGCACTCTTGACAACCACTGTGATTATTATTATTTGACACTGCTGGTCATCCATGAACATTTGAGCATCTTGGCCATGTTCTGTTAGAATCTCTACCCAGCACAGCCAAGAAGAGGACTGGCCACCCCTCATAGCCTGGCTCCTCTCTAGGTTTCTTCATAGGTTTGGCCTTTCTAGGGAGTTTTTCCTAGCCACCGTGCTTCTACACCTGCATTGCTTGCTGTTTGGGGTTTTAGGCTGGGTTCTGTACAGCACTTTGAGATATCAGCTAATGTAAGAAGGAAATACAATTTAAAAAAAATGTCAATCTACACACAATAACCCATAATGACGACGCGAAAACAGGTTTTTAGACATTTTTGCAAATGTATTAAACATAAAAAACAGAAATACCTTATTTACATAAGTATTCAGACCCTTTGCTATGAGACTCGAAATTGAGCACAGATCTGCGGAAGGTACCAACAAATTCTGCAGCATTGAAGGTCCCCAATAACAACAGTGGCCTCCATCATTCTAAAATGGAAGAAGTTTGGAACCACCGAGACTCTTCCTAGAGCTGGCCGCCCAGCCAAACTTAGCAATCGAGTGAGAAGGGCCTTGGTCAGGGAGGAGACCAAGAACCCAATGGTCCCTCTGACAGAGCTCCAGAGTTCCTCTGTGGAGATGGGAGAACCTTCCAGAAGGACAACCATCTCTGCAGCACTCCACCAATCAAGCCTTTATGATAGAGTGGCCAGACGGAAGCCACTCCTCTATAAAAGGCACGATCGCCCACTTGGACTTTGCCAAAGGGTTACCTAAAGGACTTTCAGACCATGACAAACAAGATTCTCTGGTCTGATGAAACCAATATTGAACTCTTTGGCCTGAATGGCAAATGTCATTTCTAGAGGAAAACTGGCACGGTGAAGCATGGTGGTGGTAGCATCCTGAACCACACCTTGGCCAGTGACCAGATACAGTACTACACTGTTTTAAAAACGGTTCTAAAAGGGTCTTGTTGGGTGAAAATGTTCTACCTGGAACCATAAAGGGTTCTCCTACAGAGATGAGCCAAATAACTCTTTAAGGTTTAAAGAGGCACCTTTTTTGTGTACATGTCTAGACAGTGGTATTCTGCTTCCAATTAACTTTGTATGGACTGTGTGGATACAATGACCAACCGTTATCAACAGCAGAGGGAGACAAAGACCTTCAATCATATACAGTACACAGAGACTTCCATTGTTCAAAATATGTTTTCAAGGAAACACATTCTGGCATGTGCTAACAATGAGGTTTATGGCTTTACATACATTTTTATTATTTGATTCAATAAAATGTTCTGTCTCTCCTGCCTTCTTCTAGCGTTGCATTACTGTATGACACGGATGTATGATACAGCTGATTTTCTCTGGTCACCATCTCAGCAGAGCCACATACTGGAAACTCACTTGGGGGGTTCTACTATGCTAACATATGGAATTGTCTTAAGATGTTGATACCATGGATCATTTAGCTATTTGATTTTGAGGTGTATAACAGAACAAAATGGAGAACACCATCGTGCTCGTGAGAGTCTCATCTTTCCATAGAGTGGTCATGTTAGTTGGCCAAACCGTTTGGACGCTACAGACATTTTTGCGAGTAGACCGATTTTTGGTATGTCTCATGGTCTGACAAACACCGCTGTAGCTCGGCCATCTTCTACTGCAGATGCGGAAGGCCAGCATAAGCAGATATCGCTAGCTTTAATTGGTGGATTTTTATGGGGATTTATTTATTATGTTACTTAGATTGACGCACGGGTGCATCAGTAGACTCTTAAGGATTAACAGCTGAAGTGATCTTGAATGTAGCCTGATCTTATATTTTTCTGTGCTGTCTTGACAACGTGGTCATGTCACTGACCCATAGGATTTGGAAAGACTATCTTGAATGAGGCTGATTTAATGCCATTGTACCCTCTATACAGATCAACACAGAACATCCGGGGAGGTTTTATTGTCCGCCGAAGTAGTACAAATACACATGATCTTATTCTACATTCAATCCCTATACAGTCTGAGGGATGCTCATTGTCATCATCATCATTGTTATTTGTCAGTAAATAACTATTCCTGAAGAGGACTTATAGATGTAATGTTGAGGGTTTCTCTAACCAGTGGGTTAGTGAACACAGTTCTCTCTAGGCAGGTTTGAGTTCCTAGAGAAAAATAAATGCTGTCGCTACCTTGCTTTCGAACCAAGGTGCATAAACAGTGGAGTAAACTGGAGATGAGAAGATATTCCGCAACTCTTGGTAGGACAATGGAAGACGTTGAAGCAAACTTCTATTGTCCTACCAGGAGTTGAGTTCCTAAACATGGCAGTTTGTGCAAGGTGTTGTTAAGCGTCAGATCAGTGGTTGGCTCTCTCCTTGTCTCTTTTCATAATCCGCTCCAGCTCAGCCATGACAGGCAGTGGGCCCTCAAACTTGTTGGTCTCGATGGACCTCAGCTTTTCCTGGTAGTTCTTCGGCAAGCCATTCTGCTCCGCCCCCATTAAAATCACCTGGCGCAACCAGAGAACAATCAACATAAAACATTTATAATTTAAACAGAAGTTAAACCATATTAATCAGACAGTCACTATTTTCTGTTATCTAACGACAAATAAATGACCATTACAATCCAGAACATGAATAGCAACTACCCTTATCCTATAGTAACTGCCCCAAGAATGTGTGTATCTCAAATACTGTACCCATCGAAACACACACCACACAGAACACGCAACATAACAGAGGAACAATGCACTCAGCTCAACGGTATGAGTCTGGTACACACACGACAGAGCACTGCACAAAGCTTCCGTGGTCACAAAGCCTGTTACATTCGCTGGCTGTTTTTCTCCGACCACTTTGATTATTTAGCTAGAGCTTTTAGATGTGCAATGAACCATCTGGAAACACAGTTTAGTAACTGTTCACATTGTCCAATACAGTGCATGAGATTGGGTAAATCCTGAATGAATTGATGGATATATACTAAATAAAAAATGTAAAGAATCCTGTGTTCTTGTGACAGCCAGAATATGAACCTGGAATGTAGCGTTCCAGATGCTTCAGAGAGGGTTTTATTTTGGAGAGGGGCTGTGAGTGAATAGTCAAAAAAATTATTGACCTAGTTTGCTGCTCTTTCCCTGTTGTCTTTTCAACACAAAGCCATCTGGGAGCTGTCAGTGGCAAACGCCAGAAAAAACACCAAAACACTGCTATTTTTGCCACCACAGTGAGTGAGTGACAGAGACTCATTCAAGAGGATGATGTCACCCACACTGTCATCCACAAGTGATGAGTGATGTGTGAATTCCTTTTTCCAATGCGTTACATGTGGGTGTTTGATTTGCTGTTGTTTTGGTTATGAATTTGACCATATAGAGTATATTGTTTTATTACAATTCATTTGAAAAAGCATTTGTTGGTAAATACCTTTTCAGAGACAACTTTCTGCATTTCTCTTCATTGTCCCACTGTATATCAATGGAGAGCACCAGTTTCAATAACAACGTTCCTCTCTACACTTTGTAAGGTCCCTAACTTCTTACAGGGTTCAGTGTCAAGTCCATGTTCTTAAATGTATTTGGAATAAAAGAGATATAACTAGATTGAGAAAGTAAGACAGTGTGTGAGAGAGAGAATGAGAGAGAGGGGGGGGGCGTGTAAAAGGAGTTGTGTCTCCTTGAGGTACTGTGGAGATGGTGGAGCGTAAATACAGCTGTTCATGATGTAGGTGCGACAGTTGAGCTCTTGGTCCCGAGTCTTCATGTTAACCTCTACAGGGCTGTAGGCCCATAGTCTCACGTTCTCCTGGCTGCACACACACACACAAATATGAATACACCCAACCACACAACTTTAGAACTGGTTAGAACTAGACCACATCAACCACAATGAAGAAGCACTCAGAATGACACAACAGACCAAGTATTTTTTTTATTTTTTTTAACTAGGCAAGTCAGTTAAGAACAAATTCTTATTTACTATGATGGCCTACACCGACCAAACCCTGGACGACGCTGGGCCAATTGCGCGCCGCCCTATGGGACTCCCAATCACGGCCGGTTGTGATACAGCCTGGATACAGTAGACACAGTATGTGCCAACTAGGATTAGGTGAACTAGATAAAGGTATCTTACCTGTCTAGAGACTCGAGGTCGGCCACGTTCATCCTCCATACCARTCCCCACACCTCGTCCGCTGGGCTGTTCTCGATGGTCGCCACACCCCCATGCCAGCGGTCACTGGCCAGACCCTTGTAGTTCCCAAATATCAGCTTGTAGTCCTGGAGAGAAGGAGAGATAGAGAGGGTCAGGTTAAGGTCAGGTGTCCTTCCAGGTCCTCTTTATAGTCAGGTCTGGTCATACCTTGAGCCTGGCCACACAGTGGATGGAAGCGGAGGGGTTCTTGAGCTGGAGCCTTTCCTTCAGTAGGTTGCTGCCGTAGGCAAAGTACAGGAAGACTCCCCATTCTCATGCTAATCCATCGGGCCTTCTCTGTGCTGTACTGTGCTGTGCCCACCACTGCCACACAATACACACACAGCCTGCTGGTTGCTGAGCCTTATGGCCTGAGCTGGCTGAGCTCACAGTCACACCAGCATGTCATTCACAGTGTGCTGCAACAAGCCTGCATAGCACTGTCTTGTGGACAGAGAAGTTAGTGATGTGTTGCAGCTGATGCTTTGACAAATAGGCCAATCCATCACTCATGTTTGCTTGCYTGCACATGGATTTATGTTTACACCGCCGATGGTAATCAGGCAAACCTCAATTATGTACAATGAAATATAATTTGAACTTTGCTTCGAAATTATGTCATTGGCACTGACTGGTGCAGTGGAGGGTAAATGCAGTTTACACACCTTTTTTATTTTGTGCCAAGCTTTACCAATATTTTGCAGAAAAATGCATTGAAAGTATAGGAAGCATTACTGGTCACGGGAATGGAAGGCTAAACATAAACATGGCTGGTCCATCAAGGTCCAGTAGGTAACTTTGTGTGCGATCTGATCAAATTCACATAGAAAAGTGAGTTATAGATTGGTAATTCCTATTGAAAGCAAGTCTGATGCGCGGCATATCTGTTCTGTGTGTGCTATTTCTATGCTTCCCATCTTTAAGTTTAGCTTAAGCGTCTTTTTACTTTCGGTTTTGTACACCAGCTTCAAACAGCTTAACATACACTATTTTGGGTTATTTAAAATATATTTCACAGCAGTTTATATTTTACAATGATTCTCTACACTATACATTTCTTGTTTTGTCACATAAACTTAAATTAGGCGAACATAACAACATTTTAGCAACCAGGAAATGGCTGAGCGATTTCTATCTATTGTACCTTGTGTTATTGGTCATGTTCCCTTGCTCCGACYTTGCTAATGCATGCCAGATCTTACAATGCCTGGATAGGTATTTTACATATCAGCTAACCACATCACAACCAAATCTCTATTTTTGTTATGGAAGGGTCCAGACACCTTTTTTGGGATTTCACATGTTTTTGATAAACTTATCCCAAACAGCAAACCACTTCCTCATCCTTGTGTAAAATGGGGCCCCCAATTTTTTTTTTTAACAAAGGCACCAAAAACAGAAAAAATTAAGTCCTTTTAGAAACAGCAAAGTTCGTATAGTGATGCAGGTCTAGATGTTGTACACATGTGTCATTCCAAAATGTATCTGCAACGTTCTATTCCATTTTATTGCCACTCTAGCAATACCTCTCCATCCATTCTACAGGTAACTGCCAAACACTTGAGTAAATGAGGGATACAAAGTATATTAAAAGCATGGAGTGCTTCCACACAGGAAGTTTCAGACGCTTACAGAATCAAGGTGCATTGAAGCTGTTCTGACGGCTCCTGGTGGCCCAACACTGTATGAAGACACTTTATGTTGGCATTTCCTTTATTTTGACAGTTACCTGTAGCAATATGTTACAATGACAATGGAACAGCTGGATAGGGGAAACGGCTTGAGTTGCGCAAACGGGAATATAACATTGCAGATGTACACATGAAATTGTGTCAAACATCTAAAGACCTGCATTTGGGCTCACGAGTGGTACAGTGGTCTAAGGCACTGCATCTCAGTGTAAGAGGCATCACTACAGTCCGTGGTTCGAATCCAGGCTGTATTGTATCCTGCAGTGATTGGGAGTCCCAGAGGGTGGTGAATAATTGGCCCAGGGCAGGCTGTCATTGTAAATACAAATTTGTTCTTAACTTGCCTAGTTAAATAAATAAAAAACACTATACTGAGATGTTTGCCGTTTCTAAAAGGACATAAGTGGACATTTTTGGTGCCTTTGTTCATGTGTTTTTCTAGGCCCCCATACTACTCAATGAGGATGATGAAGTGATTTGCTATTTGGGGTAAGTTTCTCAAAAACATGAAATCACAAAAAAGGTGGCTGGACCATTCTCCTTGTTCAGGCGGCGTTCGGCGGTCGACGTCACCGGCCTTCTAGCCACCGCCGATCCACTTTTCATTTTCCATTTGTTCTGTCTTTGTCTTTCACACCTGGCTTCACTCAACCAATTACTTGTTTATTATTTAACCCTCTGTTCCCCATGTTTCGTTTGTGAGTGATTGTTCTTTGTACATCGGTCCGTGTTTGTGGGCTCGCTATGTTGCTTTGTAATTTTGAGTAAAGTACGTTGATTACTCATATCTGCTGTCCTACGCCTTACTCTACACCAGCTACACACTGGACCGTTACATGACATCTGTTATGTGTTAAAGATGCAGTCTGGGGTTGTAAGCACTTGCAAATTTGTAACATATTGTCTGAATAATTGGAATTTATAATATCATAAAACACATTTTTGCAATTGGTTACATATATGAAATGGATGATTTTATTGTATTTTTTATTTATTTAACCTTTATTTAACTAATGATGTAGTACACAATCAAGCACAATTTTTTCTGTGACTGTTTATGGCTGGTGAGCACTACTTTACAAACTACTGGTTGAAATGATAAAAAACATTTGGAGCATCACTTTAATTTGCACAAACTGCATTTGAAGATGCATGTGATCATAAACAAAGACGTTTCTGATGAACTGCATGCGCAACGTTGAATGACGTGGACAGCAAATTGGTCTAAATGGATGATGGTAATGACCCCGTTGTACTCATTGCTTGAGCCCA
>NW_019942614.1:579950-614208 GCF_002910315.2 Salvelinus sp. IW2-2015 | reverse complement strand
TAAATGGATGATGGTAATGACCCCGTTGTACTCATTGCTTGAGCCCACGTGGATTGCATAGACTAGTCAGAGATTATGGAGGAATTTCTCTGAGCTAGCCTACTGGAATATGTTTACCGCGCCCACTCAAAACAGCGTTTCGCAGCGTTTCGCTCACTGATGGAGCGGGAGAAAGAACTAACCAATAGGAAGCAAGCGTCCAGCCCACATCGTACTCTCGCATCCATCCGTGGAGTGGAAAAATCCATCCCAAACAGGAGGACCACAACCTGCAATTGTCTGTCTGCGAAGTCAGAAACGGAGCATATTTCATACTTAAACTAAATGTGTTGAAGGAGAACATTTGATTACATACTGCAGTTGATTAAAGTAGATTTTTTTGTTTAATTCAAATAATGTTGTGTGCGCAGAACGCCTGATTTCTTTGTGCGATAAGAAAAAGGTAGAATTATTAATAAAACCTATACTTTGCTTGTTTATCATTCAAGCAGATAGGAAGAGAACACTCCTGGCTGCGTATACAAAGGTAATATCAATCAGGTTTTTATTGAGATTTATCCTTATTAAACTTGAAGAATGCTTCTGTAATATTCACATATTGATCAAGAGCATTGTTGATCAATAAAAATGATAGTTTACAGAACTGACCCCCGAGGCTAGAATATCTCGAGGCTAGAATATCTCGAGGCTAGAATATCTCGAGGCTAGAATATCTTCCACTTGTGTGTCGCTGGTGTTGTTTGATTTATTGTAGCATGTGCAAGTMCATGTGAGGGACATATTGACAAGTGAGGGGGTACAGTAAAATAACGTAATTTTGGTTACATTGTGATGGTGGGTGTTTTAAAGTGGCAACTATCAGATATAGCTATTGATATATATATTATATCCTGCATGGATAAAGCTAGAGCCATAAGCATGGACAGCCATGGATGATGTTGCCGGTTTTACTGGAGAACATTCTCGGTCTCATACTCAGGCCCTATCATGTTTGTCCTGAGTCGGTGTGAAGAGGGGTGAGAGAGAGCCCCAGTATGGAGCCAGGGAGTGGTCCAGGGTCGGGGGCTGGAGCCCCTTCCTCCATTCACATCCACCAGCTCACAGGGGTACAACTTTTCACCAATCGAACTGTGGGATAGTGTGGGTCTGCAAAGTGACTCAATAGTTCTGCTAGACATGTTTGTAAGATTTGACTAGGGTCTGGATGGAATAGCTAGATTCTTAGGGAAGGATCCTGCTAAAGTTGTAGCTGGTAGGATATCCAAAGATCTTACATGATCCTTGGAAACATTACAGCAGGTTTTGTTTCCAAATGTCAAGTCCATCAATAAACAAGTGTAGGTTTATAATTGATCAAGCCTGTTCTTTTTCTATCAGTTGTTGTCAAATGTTTCAGACTTCTACAGAAAGTCACGCTTAGTCTTACTCTTGAGTAGGGCAGACAATCTGTTTCTTCCTGTAGGTGGCCGTGCTGCGTTTGAAATGGTCACATACAGAGGATACAGTATCACATCTCCCGTTGGATTAGATCAAATCCCCAATCAAATGAACAAGGGAAAAATAACTCCTTGAAAAAAGATGCTGTTATGACTATAGAATTGTATTATTATTATGGAGATAAAACCTTCACCACAATCAGTCAAACTAGCTGACCGAAACTCTTACTAACTTAAATCCCTGGTATAGAGCTTTGGACATGCTAAGCCTTAGTGGTGGCAGCCTCCTCATTGAAAAGCAATGTGTTTTCCTGGTCTGAATCATAAAACTGTGCATATAATAGATATATATATAATATATAACCATGGCCGTACCCTCATATAATATAGAGAAGAGAGAGAGGAGAGGACGAGAGAGAGGAGTAGCGGCGTGCAGCCCGAAGGGCCGCCCCGACGACCGGCGCGCCGAGCGGAGTGAGCCCTGCAGTGCGGCGAAGGACGAAGAGAGAACGGCAAGGGGAGACGCATGAGATACGAGCGAGACAGCGGAGAGACGGGAGGGCGCAGCGGGAGGCGAGCGGGATGAGCGTGGACGGAGGAAGCAGCAGAGCATGAAGACCGGACGAGGCGAGAGAGAGAGAGGAGAGAGACGAGAGAGGAGAGAGAGAAGAGACGAGAAGATGGAGAACAGGGACGGACCGGACGGACGGGAAAAAAGAAAGAGAGAGACCGAGAGACGACCGAGATCGAGCAGAGAGAGAGAGCAGAGAGAGCAGAGACTGAGAAGAGAGAGAGAGACGACGAGAAGGCCACAAGAAACAAGGGCAGACCACGTGCAAGAACACACACACAGCCATTCGTAAATACAAACCCAACTACTTGTCATGCTGTATTTATTCTCTAAACCTTGTGTGGCTATTAACCACCTTTCGTACAGGTTGTTACAAAAACTAAGTAATACCTATAACATACTAACACTTTGGGTAATGTCGATTGCGAAGTTGTTTTCTTTGAACAAACTTCCTGGTATGTGTGTAATGATATTACTGTTAAAATGTTGTATTGGTATTGTAGTCTCACTCATTTGACTATGAATATCCTACCGTACCACTTCGCTTTGGCGCAATGTGTTACCACATGTTCCCCCAATTGCTTTGGGCCCCAATAACAGCCCACATTGCATAGACTGAATGATTGAATTGAAATTGAATGACGAGAGCAGCGAGAGAGAGAAGAGAGAGAGGCCAGAGGAGGGCCAGTTTAGAAGCAGCTGCCATGTACAGACGCCCAGTATAGAAACTTAATTCCTTTGAAATGTTGATGATATGTAACAATGGCGAGGAGCGCCTCTGACAATTCTCTATGAAAATGAAAAAAGACAGAAGCAGGCGCAATTTGACAGATGTTTTTATTGATTAGCTTTCAATGTGTATAGAAGTCTGTACTGTGTTGTGCTGTCAACAAATTGCATATCTGCAGTCACTGGAAATCTTCATAGGTTTTGAAAACTATCAGAAATAAACAGCACAATGCGGAAGTGTCAAATTATCACTTAACAGCTATGGAGGAGAAAGTGGCGCTGTCGGAATGTTCAGATATATGGCTCTGGTATTTCCGTAGTCCAGTCTTTGCCTTGAAACATTGGTGAATGTGTCAGAAACCCATCCCAAACAAATAACGGACACAAACAACTGAACAATAATATCTCTACAAAGAGGGGAGCTGACATGGTTACCATGGCAAACATCAGTTCCGGGTGTTTTGTCACCGAGCAGTAGTACACCCTCTGGCCAGACTTTCCCACGCGGGGTGAGCCAAGAGTCATGCTGCCCTGATGGTGTTCCAGACCAATATCATTAGCAGGCAGCAACACATGCGACTCAGGTACTATACTTGATCTTAGKTAAAAGGTTGATGCAGTGGTGTGACTCTCGCAAAAGAAAAATGTAAGCAATTATATTTCATTGTAAATAAACAAGTGTCAAATTGTGGATGAGGGAAAACAAACAATACACTCATTAAGTGTATGCAAATGGTCTCACCTGATCAACCCATCTGTACAAGATTTAATAGCAGACTGGGCACATTGCTTGAGGAGACAGAACGGCAAAGACAAAGACCCATTGAGAGAACTGTTATGTAACGGGGTCTTAACTTTTCAGACAGTCTGTACCGCAACAGTCACTAATTGTCCATTGTTGCCAGGGCTATGGGCCAGGGAGGAGTTGGCTCTCGTTCCTGTAGTGTTCCTGTACTGAGCAGGCATGGGGTCTCTGTTCCTCACAGCAGCCACATTGACGTGATGTCAGGACCTGTTAAAGTATTTACCATCAGAACCCTAACCCAGACGGACTGTGCCTCACTGTGGTGGACGTTTTGTCCAGATCTTTCCGGTCAGATCTGACCCAATCCCAGGCAGCCTCCAGCCTCTGGCCTTTCTGCTTTTTATTTGGAAGGATGTGACCAGTTGAAAGCTCACCATGGTGCATACAGACCAGTTCTGGGTTACAGACAAGAGGATATGATGTTGACCTCCCGCGAACAGCTSTTGCTAAATTCCACATCTGTCGACAAAACATGTCCCCTCTCCCCTAACCCCTCTCCGATTGTAAATATGCAGGCTGGGTTGCTTTCSTCTACTGCGTTCTCTGTCCTTCAGACATTCTCCCTCCTCCCTCCACCCCAATGATCACACCACACCAGTCCCGTGGGCGTCTTCCTTAACTGTCCAACTAGGACCATTATYAAATCCCAAATAAACACAGCTAATGCATCAGAGAGGGGGATGTCATCTGGGACAAATATCAATGCATTTGTGTTATGTCAGTGGGGAGCAATGGAAAACAGAATTCAGCTCAATTGTACAGCTGCACCCCTCACTGTGAACCCCACTCTGACCCCCGCCCTCCCCTGACCCCCAACCCTCCCATAACCAATCCTGCTGTTGCCTCATACAGCTCCTCCAACATGGTCCCATGGCCTCCCTCCACGAGGCTCTAGTCCCAACTGGACAGCGTCGACCATTAACTCCTGTTGTGTCCCATTTAGGGCTGTTTGAGCACCGTCTCCKACCAAAATGACGGCCACTGCCTCCCTATCTTCCCTGACAAACCGTTCCACCAGCCTCAGCCTCATCTGGGACGGATTCAACAACAGTTTGTGGGATGTGCAGCAAGCAGCAAACCGCACGTGCACCCTTCAGGCGACCATTGCACAACCAGTCTAACCCCCATCTGAGACCCTGGTTTGAAGTGGATGAGTGGAAGGATTGTCACAGTAGGAATTGTGAAACATATGGTGATAATTGTGTTAGACTTGTTCATAAGCTGTTTGTTTTAATTTCAAGTTTGTCACATGCAGAAGTACAGTGAAATGTATTTAATATTTAATTTTTTGTATTTAATATAAACCCATCATTATCAATCTAGTACTAAAGAATAACATAACGTAGAACAAAAACACAGATAGTTGTCATTCTGGAAGGTTCTCCCATCTCCACAGAGGAGCTCTAGAGCAACCATCAAGTTCTTGGTCACCTACCTGACCAAGGCCCTTCTCCCCCATTGAGAGAACTGCGCACTTTGGCCGGGCGGCCAGTTCTAGGAAGTACTTGGTGTTTCCAAACTTCTTCCATTTAAGAATGATGGAGACCACTGTGTTCTTGGGGACCTTCAATGCTGCAAAAATTGATAACAGATCTGTGCCTRGACATAATTCTGTCTCGGAGCTCTACGGACAATTCCTTCAACCCCATGGCTTGCTTTTTGCTCTGACATGCATTGTCAACTGTGGGACCTTATATAGACAGGTGTCCAATCAACTGAATTTACCACAGGTGGACTACAATCAAGTTGTAGAAACATCGCAAGGATGATCAATGGGAACAGGATGCAGCTGAGCTTAATTTCAAGTCTCATAACAAAGAGTCTGAATACTTATGTAAATAAGGTATTTCTGTTTTTTATTTTGTATACATTTGTAAAAATGTCAAAAAATCAGTTTTCGCTTTGTCATTATGGGGTATTGTGTGTAGATTGCTGAGGGATTTAAAAAAAAATTATATCCATTTTAGAATAAGGCTGTAATTTAACAAAATGTGGAAYAAGTCAAGGGGTCTGAATATTTTCCGAAGGCACCATATGTATAGGGTTAAAGTGACTAGGCATCAGGATGTACGATAAACAGAGTAGCAGCAGCTTAAATAAAGATTATATGTGGGTGTGTGTCCGTGTGTGTAGAGTCAGTATAAATGTGTGTACATGTTGTGTGTATTGGAGTGTCAAAGTGCGTGAGTGTGTAGAGTCCTGTGAGTGTGCATAGACACAGTACAATTTTTTTTATAAATACAAGGGTCAACTCAGATAGTCTTAGTAGCCATTTTGTTAGCTATTTACCAGTCTTATGGCTTGGGGATAGAAGTGTTTTAGGGGCCTATTGTCACACCCTGATCTGTTTCACCTGTCTTTGTGATTGTCTCCACCCACCTCCAGGTGTCAGCTGTTTTCCTCATTAGTCCCTGGGTACTTATTCCTGTGTTCCCTGCTTGTCTGTTGCCAGTTTGTCTTGTTTGTCAAGTCAACCTGCGTGTTATTCCATTCGCCAGCTTTTTCCTTCGCTCTGTTTTTGCTAGTCCTCCTGGTTGTGACCCTTGCCTGTCTGGACTCTGAACCCACCTGCATCAGTGGATGCAAGGTGAGAGGGGGTTTCAGGGAAATCTGCAGATAGACACAAGGCCAGCGAGGACATACCCCTGGAGGACATCCTCTTTCTCTCTCTCTGTCTCCGTTTTCCTTTCTTTTGGTTCTATCTTTCATCCTTTATTTGTACTGTATCGTCACTGTGTGTGATGCRGTATATTCACAAACAAATGTTGCTCTCTCTCACGGTTCTTTTTTTCCTTTGCATTGCTTTTTAATTTAAATGCAATAAAACTGTAATGGAAATGTCCCTTTTTAGGTAGAAGAATGTGCCTTACTGGTTGACTTCTTACAGAAAACAACTATTTGAATCATTGACACCTCATTGACACACATCTGACTCCAGTACTATATTTCAAGTTGTATGAACAGTAACAAGGAAAATAAATACATTATTTCCAGCACTGAATCTTGTACTGTGAAGTCCATTGTACAAAAGCAAACACATGATATCTGAAGCTTACCCTAAGGAATATAAAAGGTATTGGCGATGGTCCACTGTCTCTATGACAGGCTTATAAACTCAGGTTTTTAAGAAGAGCTGGGAAAATCAAACATTCACCTGGGTTATGTAAACTCTCTAGCCTARGCCTACCTATTAAAACGTTAGGCCCTCCCTCTCAAGTAAGGGGACCTCAGTAGAATGGGCAAGCGTTCTATAAACTCCATGCTATTTCTTCAACCATTGCAAATGTGTCTGACTCGAACAGCCTCCTGTTGACACACTTTCCCTGTTTCCCATAGGACGCTGTCGTTGGATGTGTTCTATTATCCAGACAGGAGTGCCATCCCTACTCCCGCTACTTCAGACTTAGGCTGGCTGACTGTCAAGGTTGTCCACCGGCACCGCACTGCCACCAACTCGACCGGACCTGAACATTGGCTTGATTGTGTGCTCAGGACTCAACGATGGGGAAGGACGCCGCAAGAGCAGAGTGGGACAATCCCATGCAATTTGTCCTGGCGTGTGTATCATACGCGGTTGGACTGGGAAATGTGTGGCGTTTTCCATACTTGTGTCAAATGCATGGCGGGGGTAAGCAATATTTATTTGTTTAGGTGCAGCGCTTAGCCTAATTTAGGGTTTCATCCATAATATATTGTACATTTAGGCCCACAGTTATTTTTGATTAAATATCGAACTGCAATATTTTACACTGTGTAAAATGAATGAATACAATTAGTGTTTACTGATTAAAAGTGGTAATGTAGACTATATGAATATCCAGTCAGTGTCCAATTTATTCACCTTTATCTATGCGCAATGGCGCACTGATGTTGTGCGGTTGTAGAATGGGTTAGTTATTATTTTACCCTGGGTGAAACGTTATCAGTTTATTATTAATTTACAGGGAATCGGAACGATTACTATATTGGTTAGAGTCAGTCACATTGTTAAACATTTCTAGTGAGTGAAGGTGTTACTGTGCAGACTTTTGTTTTCTTCCTCTAAAAGTTAATGGTSCAGGAAATGTGCAATGGTTTTTTAAATGATCTCACTTAGTTGTTAGTTCAATTCATATTTTTCATATTCCTCCCCATAAGTCACCGAGAACCTTTAGTCCACTCAAGAGCCCATTTTAACCCCTAACTCGCCCAGTTGTTTGTCACAGAATAACAATGGATCAACATTTGCTTTTGCATTTCGCTTTTCATGGTCTCAACTGATTGCAAAGTTTTACAATTAGTAGACTAACAGTCAACAGGTGTTTATGTTGTGTTGTTCCATTCATAGATTCCTAGAAAATGTTCACATACAAGACTCTTTGATGCCTCGGTTGCTTTAAGACCAATATGTCKAATCCATAAATACAGGTGTGGTATGCCAGTATAGTTGTTCTGTATTTATTATTGTAGAGTTATTCCCTTAATGTAACTGTCCAGTAACAAAAAAAACAACAACAAAAAWTCTGTTAACTCATACCCAAATAATATTGTTGTCTCATCCTATACTCGTATTTGTGTCCAAAGCATAAATTGAATAAAATACATTTCAAAAACCCAAACGTGTATCTCAAACAGACAGTTTAAWWWWTMTTTGCTATTTCAAATCAATCAAATCAACAACAGAAAATGTCACATTCTTGGTAAACAACAGGTGTAGTCTAAAAGTGAAATGCTTACGGGCCGTTTCCAACAATGCAGAGTAATAAACAAGGAATAAATACACAATGAATAAAGATAACTTGGCTATATACACTAGGTACCAGTACCGAGTCGATGTGCAAGGTTACGAGGTAATTGAGATAGATATGTACATATAGGTAGGGATAAAGTGACTAAGCAACAGGATAGATAATAAACAGTAGCAGCAGTGTATGTGATGAGTCAAAATYGTTAGTTAAAAGAGGGTCAGTGCCGATAGTCTGGGTAGCTATTTGGTTAACTATTTAGTAGTCCTATGGCTTGGGGGTAGAAGCAGGATCCTGTTGGTTCCAGACTTGATGCATCGGTACTGCTTGCCGTGCGGTAGCAGAGAGAACAGCAGAGAGACTTGGGTGGCTGGTGTCTTCGACAATTTTGAGGGCGTTCTTCTGACACCACCTGGTATAGATGGCAGGAAGCTCGTCCCCAGTGATATACTGGGCCGTAAGCACTACCCTCTGCAGGGCCTTGCGGTCAGATGCTAAGCAGTTGCCATACCAAACGGTGATGCAGCCAGTCAAGATGCTCTCAATTGTGCAGCTATAGAACCTTTTGAGGATCTGAGGGCCCATGCCAGATCTTTTCAGACTCCTGAGGGGGAAGAGGCATTGTCTGCTGTGTTGAACCATGTTAATTCCTTAGTGACGTGGACACAGAGGAACTTGAAACTTTTAACCCGCTCCACTACAGCCACTTCGATGTGGATGGGAGCATGCTCAGCCCTACGTTTCCTGTAGTCCACGATCAGCTCATTTTTGAGGTTGTTGTCTTGGCACCATACTGCCAGGTCACTGACCTGTAGGCAGTCTCATAATATTTGGTGATTAGGCCTATCACCGTCGTGTCGTCAGCAAACTTAATGAAGGTGTTGGAGTCATGCAGTCGTGGGAGTACAGGAGGGGACTAAGCACTCACTCATGAGGGGCCCCCGTGTTGAGGGTCAGTGTGGCAGATGTGTTGTTGCCTACCCTCACCACCTGGGGCTGGCCCGTCAGGAATTTCAGAGTCCAGTTTCAGAGGGAGGTGTTCTGTCCCAGGGTCCTGAGCTTATTGATGAGCTTGTTAAGGCTCTATGATGTTGAACGCTGAGCTGTGGTCAATGAACAACTTTCTCACATAGGTGTTCCTCTTGTCCAGGTGGGAGAGGGCAGTGTGGAGTGCGATTGTGTCATCTGTGGATCAGTAGGGGCGGTATGCGAATTAGAGTGGGTTTAGGGTGTCTGGGATGATGGTGTTGATGTGAGCCATAACCAGCCTTTCAAAGCATTTCATGGCTACAGATGTGAGTGCTACAGGGCAATAGTCATTTAGACACGTTACCTTGGTGTTCTTGGGCATAGGGACTATGGTGCTCTGCTTGAAACATGTAGGTATTACAGACTGGGTCAGAGAGAGGTTGAAAATGTCCGTGAAGTTACCCGCCAGCTGGTCAGTGCATGCTCTGAGTACACGTCCTGGTAATCCTTTCTGGCCCTGTGGCTTTTTGAATGTTAGCCTGTTTAAAGGTCCTACTCACATCGCCTATGGAGAGCGAGAACACAGTGATGCTGTCATGACTGGTTCAGTGTTGCTTGCTTCGAAGTGAGCATAGAAGGCATTTAGCTTGCTGGTAGGCTCGCGTCACTGGGCAGCCCACGGCTGGGTTTCCCTTTGTAATCCTTGATAGTTTGCAAACCCTGCCACATCTGACGAGCGTCAGAGCCAACGTAGTAGGATTTGATCTTAGTCCTGTATTGACACTTGGCCTATTTGATGGCTCATCAGATGTTGTAGCGGGATTTCTTATAAGCGTCTGGATTAGTGTCCCGCTTCTTGAAAGCGACAGCTCTAGCCTTTAGCTCAGTGCGGATGTTGCCTGTTAGCCATGGCTTTTTGTTGGGATATGTACCTGCGGTCACTGTGGGGACGACGTTGTTGATGCAATTATTAATGAAGCCGGTGACGGATGTGGTAAACTCCTCAATGTTATCGGATGAATCCCGGAACATATTCCAGTCTGTGCTTGCGAAGCWGACCCTYTAGCTTAGCATCCGCTTCATCGGACCACTTCTGTATTGAGTGAATCACTGGTACTTCCTGTTTGAGTTTTCGCTTGTAAACAGGAATCCGGAGGATAGAGATGTGGTCAGATTCCATAGGGAGGGCAAAGGAGAGTCTTGAATGCTTTTCTGTGTGTGGAGTAAAGGTGTTCTAGAGTTTTGTTGACTGTAGTTGCACAGGTGACATGATGGTAAGAATGAGTCAAAACTCTAGGATTCCCTGCATTCAAATCCCCGGCCACGAGAAGTGCCCTTTCTGGATGTGGATTTTCTTGTTTGCTTATGGCCCTATACAGCGTGTTGAGTGCGTTTGAGTGCGATCTTAGTGCCAGCATCAGTTTGTGGTGTATGATTTCATACTACAGAGGACGATGAGCTGGCCAATCAGCGGTCTAGAGGAGCATGAGCTGGCCAATCAGTGGTCTACTTGCATTAATATTTTTAATGACCGGTATACACCCACAACATTCTGTTGTTGGGGTATGCCCACACCAAAGGAGGTTGGTGGCACGTTAATTGGGGAGGACAGGCTCGTGGTAATGGCTGGAGTGGAATAAGTGGACTGGTATCAAATGCCATTCCATTTGCTCCGTTCCAGCCATTATTATGAGCCGTCCTCCCCTCAGCAGCCTCCACTGGCCCACGCCATTCCAACACAGAAAAGCTGCTTTTTAACATACCTAATTACAGTTTCTGGAAGGAAAACTGTTTCACTCATATTGTAAGTAATTGGAGAGTTTCCTTCCAAAATGCTATATACTGTATATATTTTCAGAAATGTTGGTAAATTAGGTCTTATTGTTTAAAGAACMTATGAAAGAGATTAGTGTGCTATTTCACCATCTAATCAGGGCATGGGCTTGTTCATTGACAGACATGTATTTGTTTAAAATCACTTAATGGTTTCCATTTCAGAGAAACAAATAATCATGTTRTTTTGCAAAACTTGAGAAATAAGTACTACTGCTGGGTTTTACACAGTTAAATGTGACAAATAACGAAATGTTTATTAAAGAACTGTACAAATTYTACATTTGTAAAATCAATATTATATATTTTTTTATAAAAAATTAATCGCTATAGTAATGTGACATCTGTATGTAAAATATTTACATTTGACATTTTAGTCATTTAGCAGATGCTCTTATCTTATCCAGAGTGGCAGTTAGTGCATTAAGATAGGTGAGACAGCCATATATCACTGTCATATATACAGGATACGAACATTCCATTCCAGCTAAACAATGGATATACAGTGTTTTGGAAAAAAATTTAAACATTTGAATATACATCAAAAATAAATGAATAGAAAATCTGACAACAGTAATATTTTACACACGGATGAAGTTACCCATAAGCAATAATTATTTGGTGAAAACCACATGAAATATATGAATATGAAAAATGTGGGGATATAGCGTTTTGGAACTAAAGTTCAATTAGGGTCATATTTAATTGAATTCTGGAAACACTGGACAGTAACGTTAAGGCAATGCCCCACCAACTTGACACTGACAGAGATAAGATGACGGAAGAAAAATACACTTGAATTACCTCATGAAATGGTATACCTTTGTTATTCTACCTTGTAAATTGCTCTACCCTTGCATACCCCTATGCGGCTCTGGTTTAGGAGAACCTATTCAATACTAATAATCTACAGCAGGCTTACACCTAATGACAGGACTTCAAGCATACAGTAAAATGACATGTAGGACAAACAGTACATCATGAGCGTGGACAAATGACAGGAGGTCCCAAAAAGCCTGTAAAATGTCATGTCCCTCTCATTGTTAACAGATCACAACGTAAAACAGAAAAATGGGACATTAGAGGTTAGGGGTCTTACATAATACATGTTGAGGCCCCCCTTAAGTTCTATATTATGTCATCATTGCGTTGTGCATTATTTATTTTACAGTGTTCAAAAAATGATTTGTCATAGTGTAAATAATCACCTGATACACYTCACAATAACGTGATTTTACAATCGTGTTTTTCTTGTGCAACAACTTGAGCAATGTGAGATTACAGTACAGGAAAAGCTATTTATCCCAATATATCCAGCTATTTCAACTTCCGTCTAATCCTTATCCCATTATACAAGCTGTTTCTGTGTGAACACTCATTCGCAAGGGTTCATTACAGTCCAAGGAAGGTAGCATGAAGAATCTGAGAGCTAGAAGCATGGAATCTTCCATCTAACTGCTAAATTAGGGACAATGACATGCTTTTTAACACCATTATGTTCACCCACTGAATTAATTAATTAATTAATTAAAAAATGAATGGACGGATGGATGAGTAAATTAATGAACGAGTGAATTAATGAATCCCAAAACGGTTCCAGTGCCTGACCCTTCTCTAAACTCGCTTTGACTTTGTGTTTGTGTCACTGAGCATGTCATCCTGCTCCCCTGTCCCTCCTCACCCCCTGCCCCCTTTACTCTCTGCCCCACTGCCTGCTTACTGTAATTACTGTCAACGACTCAGACTAGCAGACTGGAAATCACAGTAGACAGGTAACTTTGCTTTCAGTTCACGGGGTAACCCYGGCCAGACTGTTTTTTTGTGATTGCCATGAATACTGAGAAAGTCAGAGAGAACAGAACCCAGTAGAAACATGAATAAAGCTTTGTTTAGATGTTAGACTTGATCAAAGAATAATGAAGGAAGCACTGCACTGRACCCTTTCTTTCCATTAATATATAGGGAGAAGAAATATGCAACAGAGTACAAGGACCAAGGCCACATTCATTATGTAAATGAAATAGAACTGTTAAGAATGAGAACACATTTTCTGGGTGTCATATGAATCTGAAGCTCAGTGTGTGTTTTTGTTTCTGCTACTGCAGGTCTTTTGAATGGTCAAATATACTGTATGTGTGTCCTTTTTCTGTCCTCAGGTGGGTTCCTGATCCCATACCTGCTTATGCTGGTCCTGTTAGGGGTACCRCTGTTCTACATGGAGTTAGCCATTGGCCAGAAGATGCGTCTGGGCAGCATTGGAGCATGGAGAGCTATTAGCCCCTATCTGGGGGGAGTGGGTGAGTACTGAATATACAGTACCAGTCAAAGTTTGGACACACCTACTCATTCAAGGGTTTTTCTTTATTTTTACTATTTTCTGCTGTAACGATGTGCGCTGAGAGTTGGGAAGCAAGTTCAGGGAGTGAGTGTTTTAATAAATAAACGCAACGTAAAACAAGTAACACGAACAACACACAGACATGACACTGGAACAGAAACAGAAACAATAACTCCTGGGGAAGGAACCAAAGGGGGTGACATATATACAGTGGGGCAAAAAAGTATTTAGTCAGCCACCAATTGTGCAAGTTCTCCCACTTAAAAAGATGAGAGAGGCCTGTAATTTTCATCATAGGTACACTTCAACTATGACAGACAAAATGAGGGAAAAAAATCCAGAAAATCACATTGTAGGATTTTTTATGAATTTATTTGCAAATTATGGTGGAAAATAGTATTTGGTCACCTACAAACAAGCGATTTCGTGCTCTCACAGACCTGTAACTTCTTTTAAGAGGCTCCTCTGTCCTCCACTCGTTACCTGTTTAATGGCACCTGTTTGAATTGTTATCAGTATAAAAGAACACCTGTCCACAACCTCAAACAGTCACACTCCAACTCCACTATGGCCAAGACCAAAGAGCTGTCAAAGGACACCAGAAACAAAATTGTAGACCTGCACCAGGCTGGGAAGACTGAATCTGCAATAGGTAAGCAGCTTGGTTTGAAGAAATCAACTGTGGGAGCAATTATTAGGAAATGGAAGACATACAAGACCACTGATAATCTCCCTCGATCTGGGGCTCCACGCAAGATCTCACCCCGTGGGGTCAAAATGATCACAAGAACGGTGAGCAAAATCAGAACCACACGGGGGGACCTAGTGAATACCTGCAGAGAGCTGGGACCAAAGTAACAGCCTACCATCAGTAACTACTACGCCGCCAGGGACTCAAATCCTGCAGTGCCAGACGTGTCCCCTGCTTAAGCCAGTACATGTCCAGGCCCGTCTGAAGTTTGCTAGAGAGCATTTGGATGATCCAGGAAGAAGATTGGGAGAATGTCATATGGTCAAATGAAACCAAAATAGAACTTTTTTGGTAAAAACTCAACTCGTCGTTGTTTGGGGACAAAGAATGCTGAGTTGCATCCAAAAACACCATACTACTGTGAAGCATGGGGGTGGAACATCATGCTTTGGGGCTGTTTTTTCTGCAAAGGACCAGGACGACTGATCCGTGTAAGAGAAGAATGAATGGGGCCATGTATCGTAGATTTGAGTGAAAACCTCCTTCCATCAGCAAGGGCATTGAAGATGAAACTGGCTGGGTCTTTCAGCATGACATTGATCCCAACACACGCCCGGGCAACGAAGGAGTGGCTTCGTAAGAAGCATTTCAAGGTCCTGGAGTGCCTAGCCAGTCTCCCAGATCTCAACCCCATAGAAAATCTTTGGAGGGAGTTGAAAGTCCGTGTTGCSCAGCAACAGCCCCAAAACATCACTGCTCTAGAGGAGATCTGCATGGAGGAATGGGCCAAAATACCAGCAACAGTGTGTGAAAACCTTGTGAAGACTTACAGAAAACGTTTGACCTCTGTCATTGCAAACAAAGGGTATATAACAAAGTATTGAGATAAACTTTTGTTATTGACCAAATACTTATTTTCCATCATAGTTTGCAAATAAATACATTAAAAATCCTACAATGTGATTTTCTGGGGKAAAAATTCTCATTTTGTCTGTCATAGTTGAAGTGTACCTATGATGAAAATTACAGGCCTCTCTCATCTTTTTAAGTGGGAGAACTTGCACAATTGGTGGCTGACTAAATACTTTTTGCCCCACTGTATGGAAGGTAATAAGGGAGGTGATGGAGTCCAGGTGAGTCTAACGATGGTGACAGGTGTGCGCCATAACGAGCAGCCTGGTGACCTAGAGGCCGGAGAGGGAGCACACTAGTGAACACTATAATAGTGAAGACATCAAAACTATGAAATAACACATATGGAATCATGTAGTAACCAAAAAAGTGTTYAATAAATTATTCAAAGTAGCCAACCTTTGTCTTGATGACAACTTTACACACCACATCTTCACCTGGAATGCTTTTCCAACAGTCTTGAAGGAGTTCCCACATATGCTGAGCACTTGTTGGTTGCTTTTCCGTCACCCTGCAGTCCAACTCATCCCAAACCATCTCAATTGGGTTGAGGTCAGGTGATTGTGGAGGCCAGGTCATCTGATGCAGCACTCCATCACTCTCCTTCTTGGTCAAATAACCCGTACACAGCCTGGAGGTGTGTTTTGGGTCACTGTCCTGTTGAAAACAAATGATAGTCCCACTAAGCGCAAACCAGATGGGAAGGCGATGCTGGTTAAGTGTGCCATGAATTCTAAATAAATCACAGACAGTGTCACAAGCAAAGCACCACCACACCTCCTCCTCCTTGCTTCACGGTGGGAACCACACATGCGGAGATCATCCGTTCCACAAAAAAWTCCATAAATGAACTTTTAACAAGACACACCTGTTAAATTGAAATGCATTCCAGGTGACTACCTCATGAATCTGGTTGAGAGAATGCCAAGAGTCTAGGCAAAGGGTGGCCACAGAATCTCAAAAATAAATATATTTTGATTTGTTTATCACTTTTTTGGTTACTACATGATTCCATGTGTGTTATTTCATAGTTTTGATGTCTGCACTATTATTCTACAATGTAGAAAATAGTAAACAATAACCCTTGAATGAGTAGGTGTGTAACGGCAGATTTCCTCCTCTTCGTCTGAAGAGGAGGTGTAGCAGGGATCGGACCAAAGCGCAGCGTGGTTAGTGTTTATCATGTTTTAATAATGACAAAAACGTGAACACTACAAACTACAAAACAATAAATGTGAAAAACCGAAACAGTCCTATCTGTTGCATAGACACAAAGACAGAAGACAACCACCCACAAAACCCAACACAAAACAGGCTACCTAAATATGGTTCCCAATCAGAGACAATGACTAACACCTGCCTCTGATTGAGAACCATATCAGGCCAAACATAGAAACGTGAAAACTAGACACACAACATAGAATGCCCACTCAGCTCACGTCCTGACCAACACTAAAACAAAGAAAACACAAAAGAACTATGGTCAGAACGTGACAAGGTGTGTCTAAACTTTTGACTGGTACTGTATATATCATTCTTTCTTTATTACTTTTAATAATATTTTTGGGGACAGTGGACACTGCACGTGGAGTGCTACACATGTATGGGTGCYCACTGCCATTGAATAAAGTACATACATTTGCCTTTAATTTATCACATTACACACATTTTAAAAATGGTTTTGTTACATTTAGGCCAGTACTTTTGTGTCAAATGTACAGTATTGGGGAAGCTACTTTAAAAATATAGTTTATAGTTTAAGCTACCCATTTCTTCACACTGGAATAAAAATATAGTTTACTTAACTAAAGTTACTTTGAAAAAGTAGTTCACTACATACAAATTATCATACGTAAATCTAAAATGTCATRGACTTCAAATTGCAAGAACAGATCACTTTGGGGTCATATGTTAACAAAATGTGTAATTTGGCTTATTAAACACAAAAACTATGCTTCAAGTGAGAATTAGGCAGGTCTGACTTCGAAAAAGGAAGGAAAGTATTGCCTACATATTGTCTATTCTTTTTGTAAAAAATGTAGTATGTAGTTTGTGTAGTCAACTACACCGCTACATGGCAAAAGTAATTAACTAGAGGGTTSTACATGGAACCCAAATGGGTTCTACCTGGAACTAAAAAGGGTTCAACCTGCAACCAAAAAGAGTTCTGCTATGGGGACATCCAAAGAACCCTAAAATGTAAGCTACTGTAAAATGTAATTAAATTACTATTTGAACTACATGTAGTTTACTTCTTTCCAACACTGCAAATGTATTTCAACAACCTAATATAAGTATCCTTATCAAAGATGCAAATGAGAAAATATCTGCTTATAGTTTAAATGTATCTGTTCCTCTCTCTGCTGGTTCCAGGTCTGGCCAGTGTTGTGACCTCCATGTACCTATGCCTCTATTACAATGTCATCAATGCATGGAGTTTCTGGTACCTCTTTCATTCATTCCAGGTTAGTTCCAGTCTCACAATGGCAAAATTATCTTTATTTTCAATAGAGCAATTCAAAGTATTTGACCTCCATTCAGATGTATGATGCGATCATAAAATGTAGACAATCTTCAATATCTTGTTACAATCTTATTACAAGATGTATCAACAGGCTCACTCAGCTTAGAGGTCAGACTATTGGTCCTGTGCAGACTGTTTTGTTTGGAATCTTAGAAGATGCAGTTCATTGCTCTGGTGCTATCTGTAATGTCCTGTGCCTGACCTGACCTGTGCTGTTTCCTCCCACTCTGCTCCAGTCGGTCTTGCCATGGGCAGAGTGCCCGGTTAACAGCAACCTGACTGGCCATGTGGAGGAGTGTGAGCGYGCCACGCCCACACAGTACTTCTTCTACAGGGAGACCCTGGACATCTCCGGGTCCATTGAGGAGAACGGAGGGATTCACATGGGACAGGCGCTCTGCCTCCTGCTGGCCTGGATGATTGTCTACCTGTTCATCGTCAAGGGGGTCAAGTCCACCGGGAAGGTGAGAGTTCAGAGATCAGCTCGGTAATGATGGACAGGGTCAAGACAGTTATGGTACCCTTATGTCATGCTAGCTGAAGATCTAGTGGACATAGGTCACTATCGTCTCCTATGTCACACAGGCAACTGCCAAAATAAATGAAACACCAACATAAAGTGTCTTAATAGGTTATTGGGCCACCGCGAGCCAGAACAGCGTCAATGCACCTCTATAAGTGTCTGGAACTCTATCGGAGTGATGCAACACCATTCTTCCACGAGAAATTCCATAATTTGGTGTTTTGTTGCTGGTGGTGAAAACACTGTTGCAGGCCTCGCTCCAGAATCTCCCATAAGTGTTCAATTGGGTTGAGATCTGGTGAATGAGATGGCCATGGTATATGGTTTACATCACTGGAGACCCCGGACCGGGGACCGTCGCTGGAGGCTCCGGACCGGGGACCGTCGCTGGAGGCTCCGGTTAGGGGATCGTCGCTGGAGGTTCCGGACTGTGGCCCGTCGTTGGAGGTTCCGGACTGTGGCCTGTCGTAGGAGGTTCCGGACTGTGGCCCGTCGTTGGAGGTTCCGGACTGTGGCCCGTCGTTGGAGGTTCCGGACTGTGAAACGTCGCCGGAAGCTCTGGACTGGGAACTGTCACCGGAAGCTCTGGACTGGGTACTGTCGCCGGAAGCTCTGGACTGGGTACTGTTGCCGGAAGCTCTGGACTGGGAACTGTCGCCGGAAGCTCTGGACTGTGGAAGCACACTGGAAGCCAGATGCTTTGTGCCATCATTTTCATGCTCATCAAACTATTAGGTGCCACCTCATGCCCTGTGGATGGGGGCATTTTCATCCTATGGGGGCATAGCCATGTTGGCCAAAATAATGGCCTGCCCAGCATTTTTATACATGACCCTAAGCATGATGGGTTGTAAAATTGCTAAATTCACTCACCTGCTTTCAGTATACTTTGTGTCCCTCATTTAGTCAAGTGTTTCCTTTACTTTTGGCAGTTACCTGTATTTTTACTGAGCAGAGGAAAACAGTCAGCTGAGAGGTGACCTCGATAACAAAGGAAAAGGTCAAGAAAGTTATTCGTAATGGCGAGACAAGGTACAAACAGTTCAATATTCCATATGGTCAGTGTCACGGCCGTTGTAAGGAGGAGACCAAGGCGCAGCGTTGTATGCGTACATTCTTATTTATTATAACGAATGAACACTGAACAAACGAACAAAATAACAAAACGAACCGTGAAGCTATATGGATAGTGCAGACAGGCYACTAAACATAAAACAAGAACCCACAAACACCAAAGGGAAAATGGCTACCTAAATATGATCCCCAATTAGAGACAACGATAAACAGCTGCCTCTGATTGGGAACCATATCAGGCCACCATAGACATATAAATCACCTAGACCTACAACAACCCTTGACGTACAAAAACCCTAGACAATACAAAACTATGTACCCCCTCTAGTCACACCCTGACCTAACCAAAATATAAAGAAAACAGAGATATCTCAGGTCAGGGCGTGACAGTACTGGTGGTACCGGGCTGATGACACGCACCTCAGGGCGAGTGCGGAGAGGAGGCACAGGACGTACTGGACTGTGGAGACGCACTGGAGGCCTGATGCGTGGTGCCGGAACTGGTYGTACCGGGCTGACGACACGCACTTCAGGGCGAGTGCGGAGAGGAGGCACAGGACGTCCTGGACTGTGGAGGCGCACTGGAGCTCTAGAGCGTATAGCTGGCACAATGCGTCCTGGCTGGATGCTCACTTGAGCCCGGCAAGTGCGAAGAGCTGGAATAGAGCGCACCGGGCTATGAATGCGAACTGGAGACACCGTGCGCATCCCTGTGTAACACGGTGTCTGGCCAGTCACACGCTCCCCAGCATGCCCGCTCTGCAGTGCTCTCCATGCTAGAACCTCTCTCCGGAATCTTGCGTTGAACTCCTCATCCGGCTCCCTGACTGGCTCTGGTTCGCTCCTCGGCTCCGCCGACTGCTCCATGTGCCCCCCCCAAAAAAAMATTGGGGTTTCTGTGGCCTCTCGTGCTTGCCTCGTTTGTATTTCTCCTCATAATATCACCGTTCTGCTTTCGCTGCCTCTATTTCTTCCTTCGGAAGGCGATACTTCCCAGCCTGCGTCCAGGGTCCTGCTCCATCCAAAATCTCCTCCCAGGTCCATTCCTCCTTAACACGCTGCTTGGTCCTTTTATGGTGGGAAATGGCTACCTAAATATGATCCCCAATCAGAGACAACGATAAACAGCTGCCTCTGATTGGGAACCATATCAGGCCACCATAGACATATAAATCACCTAGACCTACAACAACCATTGACATACAAAACCCTAGACAATACAAAACTAACGTACCCACCCTAGTCACACCCTGACCTAACCAAAATATATAGAAAACAGAGATATCTCAGGTCAGGGCGTGACAGTCAGATAGTTGTCCATCAAGGCATTGCGAATAAAACAATAAAAATTTGTGGCTGCAGAGTTTGCCAACTCTGAATGATGGTGCAGGGGAAGGGAAGCAGATTACAATGGATCTTTACTGAACTGAGGAAAACATCAGCTGAGAGAGTGAGGGGGRATCATAGGAACATTTTGAAAACCTTGGCCTACTTCATTACAAAACTATCTAGAGTGGGAGTCTCTGAGGAGACAAGCCAGGGTGAAAGTAAAGGATGCTGTGTCAACACAGACAGAGAACTGTTTTCTGGTCTGCTGTTCACAGTGGATTCATGGCAGAACTGGTGTTATGGGCCCTGCCGGGGCCCTGCCGTACCTCCTTGCCTGTCCAAATAAAATATTGAAATATTAATAATTTATTTGACCGAGATGCGCACAGACACAAAGACGCATCAATCTCAGATAAAGCATCCGAGCGAGCGAAACAGCACCCCTCGATCTCCGTACAGATTTTGGCGAGAGTGAACCCTCTGGATAAGAGTGTCTGCTAAATGACAAAAATGTTAAAATGTAAATGTAAAAATGTAGCAGATGTATCTGATGCTCTCTGGACAAAAGAAGTATGGCATGCCTCACTTTTTCTGGCCAGACAGCATCAGATACATCTGCTACAATTTTACATTTACATTTGAACATACATGTCATTTAGCAGACACTCTTATCCAGAGTGTTCACTCTCGTCAAAATCTGTCCTGAATAAGCCCAATGCGTTTCTATAGGCATAATATGCAGACCTAAGCTTGTAGCCTACATTCCTTTGGCAGAACGACTCGCATTGTTAGGGTGGGTATACAAATCTCTGATTTCAGCCACTTGCGAATTAGAAAGGAAAGTTGGCGGGTGCACAGTGCCCTGTTCAGATGCTGGCMRCCCCTAAAGTAAATTGATGTTTTGCCAAAATTACATAATTACTCCTGTCTAAATAAAATCATTCAAAATACTTTACCAGAGAGCTTGACTTAGCCACAGAGGATCATTAGTTCTTCATTTTTTTTAAATCTATCTGTGGATTGTTTCAAATCACAAGGGCCTATGCCTATTTGGGAAGCCAGCAATTTGGGCAGCGCGCATGGCAATACAGTGCGTTTTTCCTTTTTTGTTGAATTACAACCTGTAATTTAAATAGATTTTTATTTGGATTRCATGTAATGGACATACACAAAATAGTCCAAATTGGTGAAATGAAATGAAAAAAATTACTTGTTTCAAAGAATTCTAAAAAATTAAATATGAAAAGTGGTGCGTGCATATGTATTCCCCCCTTTGCTATGAAGCTCCTAAATAAGACCTGGTGCAACCAATTACCTTCAGAAGTCACATAATTAGTTAAACAAAGTCCACCTGTGTGCAATCTAAGTGTCACATGATTTGTCACATGATCTCAGTATATATACACCTGTTCTGAAAGGCCCCAGTGTCTGAAACACCACTAAGCAAGGGGCACCACCAAGCAAGCGGCACCATGAAGACCAAGGAGATCTCCAAACAGGTCAGGGACAAAGTTGTGGAGAAGTACAGATCAGGGTTGGGTTATACAAAAATATCAGAAACTTTGAACATCCCTCAGAGCACCGTTAAATCCATTATTAAAAAATTGTAAGAATATGGCACCACAACAAACCTGCCAAGAGAGGGCCGCCCACCAAAACTCACAGACCAGGCAAGGAGGGCATTAATCAGAGAGGCAACAAAGAGACCAAAGATAACCCTGAAGGAGCTGCAAAGCTCCACAACGGAGATTGGAGTATCTGTCCATAGGATCACTTTAAGCCGTACACTCCACAGAGCTGGGATTTACGGAAGAGTGGCCAGAAAAAAAGCCATTGCTTAAAAAATAAAAAAGCAAACACGTATGGTGTTCACCAAAAGGCATGTGGAGACTCCCCAAACATATGGAAGAAGGTACTCTGGTCAGATGAGACTAAAATGTTGCTTTTTGGCCATCAAGGAAAACGCTATGTCTGGTGCAAACCCAACACCTCTCATCACCCCGAGAACACCATCCCCCCAGTGAAGCATGGTGTTGGCAGCATCATGCTGTGGGGATGTTTTTCATCGGCAGGGACTGGGAAACTGGTCAGAATTGAAGGAAAGATGTATGGCGCTAAATACAGGGAAATTCTTGAGGAAAACCTGTTTCAGTCTTCCAGAGATTTGAGACTGGGACGGAGGTTCACCTTCCAGCAGGACAATGACCCTAATTATGCTGCTAAAGCAACACTCAAGTGGTTTAAGGGGAAACATTTAAATGTCTTGGAATGGCCTAGTCAAAGCCCAGACCTCAATCCAATTGAAAATCTGTGGTACGACTTAAAGTTCACTGTACACGAGCAGAACCCATCCAACTTGAGCTGGAGCAGTTTTGCCTTGAAGAATGGGCAAAAATCCCAGTGGCTAGATGTGCCAAGCTTTTTGAGACATACCCCAAAAGACTTGCAGCTGTAGTTGCTGTAAAAGGTGGCTCTACAAAGTATTGACTTTGGGGAGGTGAATAGTTATACACGCTCAAGCTTTCTGTTTTTTTGTCTTATTTCTTGATTGTTTCACCCCAAAATATATTTACCATTTTCAAGGTGGTAGGCATGTTGTGTAAATAAAATGATACAAACCCCCAATAAATCTATTTTAATTCCAGGTTGTAAGGCAACAAAATAGGAAAAATGGCAAGGGGGGTGAATACTTTCGCAGGCCACTGTAGGACTAGCTGATTATTGAGTTGCGGATGTCGATGAAAAGCATCTAAAATGTGTGAAGATAATGTGTCTTGAGTATAATTGAAAATGTTGAGACAAGAATAAGGGGARGTGTGTGTGGCGAAAATATGGGCATCTGCGTCTTTCTCCAGAATGCATGCACTCAGCTCTCAATAATGTGCTCCAATATCTCCCAACAATTCTTGTTTTGTTTTATTGTGTGAATTGTTTTCCCTATGTTTATTTTGATCAATTCCTCATTACATACAGTATGTAACAAGTAGGCCTAGTCAAGGTGCCGTTAATCCCCTGTCATTTGGTTATGAAAGGGGTTCACCTAGGGGTCATGATAGGGGCTGTACCAAATGTTTGATGTATTATAATAATTGATTATGTTGTATTAATGTTGTATTATATGTTGTACTTATGTTGTATTAATAGAAGGGGAGGGGTTATAAGACCCCTCCCTCCTTACATTTATAGAGTCCTAGACTACAGATTAACAATATATATATATTATGAGGTTTAATATTGTAACAAAGTACTTTTCTATTCTCTCTGCCTCTAATGAAGAAACTGTCTGAGAAATGTGTGACTGTGAAGACAGAACTCTGCAGGGGAGTGTAAGAGATAAGAGACTAGTCAGACATTCCACTATAATTCAACTTGGACATTTACTGCTAAGCTTTTAGATAGCTATATAAACAAGAGTTTTAGTGTTGAGTAGGCATGGTTTTGGTCTCAGGAGTAGAAGATAATGACGTAGGCAGTGACATCACTAGGGCTGGACTTCAGGTTTAATAAAATAACTTGGGACCTTTTATATTTTGCAGAACTTACTCGGAAACATGCGTGCTATGTTCCTGTTGTCAACGTCTGTCTGCAATTGCATTAATAAAGGTTTTTGAATGATTTAATTAAAGATATTGTCATAATGCTAATTTCACCAATGAGCCAATGATTAACAAGGAAACGAACCCCAACAGTTACAGACATTTCTGTTAATTCATGTATTACAGTAATTTACTGTTCTCATCCTTGGAGTGGAAACGTTGTTTGCAGAGCTCACAACCTGCTACACTTGTGAGAAACAAGTTTTGGTTTATTTAGGAGTTTTGCAAATTTTTTCTATGTATTTTGTTTGGAGTGCTCCATGTGAGAAATGATCATGTGTATGGTTTCTCTGTCATAACATGGAGGGAGCGCATACATCTGAGCACGCCAACCAGCTGAGTTGATACAATGTTGCACTTCACTAGCGACAGCTCAAGTCAAGACAGATAGAAAGGGATGCAGACAGGCAGAGAGATTAATGCGATTGATAAAACTACATTTTCATCAGGATATTTACTACTGTTTTAATTTGTGTTAAGCCTATTTTACTTAGTTGACGATGAAAGTTATAGGCCTACTGCTGCATTGGCCTATAGGCTATCTCTGAGTTCCATTTTCTAATTTCTTTAGCCGCCAATGGATCACTCTTGCATTAGTTGAGATTTTTATAATTTAATTCCGATTTTTCTGATTAACCATGTAATAGTAATTTTGAGAAACAAAAACATTATTATTTTTTTATTATTWTTTWTTTTTATTTCACCTTTATTTAACCAGGTAGGCCAGTTGATAACAAGTTCTTATTTACAACTGCGACCTGGCCAAGATAAAGCAAAGCAGTGCGACACAAACAACAACACAGAGTTACACATGGAATAAACAAACGTACAGTCAATAACACAATAGAAAAAAATCTATATACAGTGTGTGCAAATGAGGTAAGATTAGGGAGGTAAGGCAATAAATAGGCCGTAGTGGCGAAGTAATTACAATTTAATAATAAACACTGGAGTGATAGATGTGCAGAAGYTGAATGTGCAAGTAGAGTTACTGGGGTGCAAAGGAGAGAAAAAWAATAATAACAATATGGGGATGAGGATGAGGTAGTTGGATGGGCTATTTACAGATGGGCTATGTACAGGTGCAATGATCTGTGAGCTGATCTGACAGCTGATGCTTAAAGTTAGTGAGGGAGATATGAGTCTCCAGCTTCAGTGATTTTTGCAATTCGTTCCAGTCATTGGCAGCAGAGAACTGGAAGGAAAGGCGGCCAAAGTAGGAATTGGCTTTGGGGGTGACCAGTGAAATATACCTGCTGGAGCGCGTGCTACGGGTGGGTGCTGCTATGGTGACCAGTGAGCTGAGATAAGGTGGGGCTTTACCTAGCATAGACTTAAAGCTGACCTGGAGCCAGTGAATTTGGCGACAAATATAAAGCGAGGTCCAGCCAACGAGAGCATACAGGTCGCAGTGATGGGTAGTATATGGGACTTTGGTGACAAAATGGATGGCACTGTGATAGACTGCATCCAATTTGCTGAGTAGAGTGTTGGAGGCTATTTTGTAAATGACATCGCCAAAGTCAAGGATCGATAGGATAGTCAGTTTTACGAGGGTATGTTTGGCAGCATGAGTGAATAATGCTTTGTTGCGAAATAAGAAGCCGATTCTAGATTTCATTTTGGATTGGAGATGCTTAATGTGAGTCTGGAAGGAGATTTAAATGAAACTGTTCCACGAAGAATAACTGGCACGCAGACAGGTAGAAATGGTCGGATAAATTGTAAGCTTCCCCAAACTTGAAACCCACGAGCTGCCTATGTTGTTTATTATAACGTGCAAGCGCGTGCACACAGGAGGTCCCTTTAAACAGTAAATTCAGCGAGCAATGTTATAAAACCGTGGGACAAGTGGGCCAAATCTGTGTTAGAAAACAGGCAATCAGTGCAGCATAGTTGAACTTTGACCCTGAATCCCCCTGCTGTTTCGCCCCTCTCTAGGTGGTGTACTTCACAGCCACATTCCCCTACCTGGTCCTCATCATCTACCTCATCCGTGGGGTCACCCTTCACGGAGCCATCAACGGTGTGAAGTACATGTTCACGCCCAAGGTATGAATGATTAGATGAATGAAAGAACATTATTGATCAAATACAATACAATTTGATTGTTCACATACACATGGTTAGCAGATGTTATTGCAAGTGTAGTGAAATGCTTGTGCTTCTAGTTCTGACAGTGCAGCAATATCTAACAAGTAATTTAACAATTCTACAACAACTACCTAATACACACAAATCTAAGTAAAAGGATGGAATAAGAATATGTACATATAAATATATGGATAAGCAAAGACAGAGCGGCATAGATGAGATGCAATAGATCTATGTTTTCACAGCCAAGGTATGGTAGCTCATGTACATTGTTCTGTTATGTTTAATCCTGCTTTACATACAGTGGCAAGAAAAAGTATGTAAACCCTTTGGAATGATCTGAATTTCTGGATAAATTGGTCATAGAATTAGATCTGATCTTCATCTAAGTCACAACAACAGACAAACACAGTGTGCTTAAACTAACAACACACAAATTATTGTATTTTTCTTGTCTATATTGAACACATKATTTAGACATTCACAGTGTAGGTTGGGAAAAGTATGTGAACCCCTATGACTTCTCTAAAAGCTAATTGGAGTCAGGAGTCAGTTAACCTTGAGTACAATAATTGAGATGAGTTAGTTAGACCTGCCCTGCCCTATAAAAAACACTCACAACATTTGAGTTTGCTATTCACAAGAAGCATTTAGTTTAGTTTAGTTTATTAATTTGACCATTTAAAAAAAACAAGCACACATAAAACTTAAAAGCCATACATGCACATGAATAAAATCATCGAGGATAACACAATAAAGTCTGGGACTTATTTCCATTGTGGTCCTCTTGAGACAAGATGGCTATACAAGATCGAACACAGTATGGCAGTGAAATAATAAAACAAAAACATAAAAGAAGAACATCTCATCATTCCAGTTACATCATAGGGGTTATTCATATGGGCACAGAGGACATCAAACATATTTGCCTGAATGAACCATGCCTCGAACAAAAGAGATCTCAGAAGACCCAAGATTAAGAATTGTTGACTTGCATAAAGCTGGAAAGGGTTACAAAACTTGATGTTCATCAGTCCACGGTAAGACAAATTGTCTTTAAATGGAGAAAGTTCAGCACTTTTGCTACTCTCCCTAGGAGTGGCCGTCCTGCAAAGATGACTGCAAGAGCACAGCGCAGAATGCTAAGTGAGGTTAAGAAGAATCCTAGTGTCAGCTAAAGACTTACAGAAATCTATGGAACATGGTAYCATCTCTGTTAACGAGTCTACGATACGTAACACACTAAACAAGAATGGTGTTCATGGGAGGAAACCACGGAAGAAGCCACTCTGAAGTTCGCAAAAGAGCATCTGGATGTTTCACAGCGCTACTGGCAAAATATTCTTTGGACAGATTAAACTACAGTTGAGTTGTTTGGAAGGAACACACAACAATATGTGTGGAGAACAAAAATGCACAGTACACCAACATCAAAACCTCATCCCAAATGTAAATTATGGTGAAGGGAGCATCATGGTTTGGAGCTGCTTTGCTGCCTCAGGCCCTGGAAAGCTTGCTATCATCGACGGAAAAAAGAATTCCCAAGTTTATCAACACATTTTGCAGGAGAATGTAAGGCTATCTGTCCCCCAATTGAAGCTCAACAGAAGTTGGGTAATGCAACAGGACAACGACCAAAAACACAGAAGTAAATCAACAACAGAATGGCTTCAACAGAAGAAAATGCGCCTTCTGGAGTGGCCCAGTCAGAGACTTGACCTCAACCCAATTGAGATGCCGTGGCATGACCTCAAGAAAGCGGTTCAAATCAAATCAAATGTATTTATATAGCCCTTCTTACATCAGCTGACATCTCAAAGTGCTGTACAGAAACCCAGCCTAAAACCCCAAACAGCAAGCAATGCAGGTGTAGAAGCACGGTGGCTAGGAAAAACTCCCTAGAAAGGCCAAAACCTAGGAAGAAACCTAGAAAGGAACCAGGCTATGAGGGGTGGCCAGTCCTCTTCTGGCTGTGCCGGGTGGAGATTATAACAGAACATGGCCAAGATGTTCAAATGTTCATAAATTGCTGGTCGATAAATAATAATCACAGTAGTTGTCGAGGGTGCAGCAAGTCAGGTCAGGAGTAAATGTCAGTTGGCTTTTCATAGCCGATCATTAAGAGTATCTCACCGCTCTGCTGTGTCTGAGAGAGTTGAAAACGCAGGTCTGGAGACACGTGCACGGTGAACAGGTCAGGGTTCCATAGCCGCAGGCAGAACAGTTGAAACTGGAGCAGCAGCACGGCCAGGTGGACTGGGGACCGCAATGAGTCATCATGCCAGTAGTCCTGAGGCATGGTCCTAGGGCTCAGGCCCTCCGAGAGAGAGAAAGAAGAGAGAAAGAGAGAATTAGAGAGAGCATACTTAAATTCACACGGACACCGGATAAGACAAGAGAAGTACTCCAGATATAACAGACTGACCCTAGCCCCCGACACATAAACCCGCAGCATAAATACTGGAGGCTGAGACAGGAGGGGTCAGGAGACACTGTGGCCCCATCCGATGATACCCCGGACAGGCCAAACAGGAAGGATATACCCCACCCACTTTGCCAAAGCACAGCCCCCACACATTTACATTTACATTTAAGTCATTTAGCAGACGCTCTATCCAGAGGCGACTTACAAATTGGAAAGTTACTACATTTCATCCAACACATAGAGGGATATCTTCAACCACCAAACTTACCATCCTGAGACAAGGCCGAGTATAGCCCACAAAGATCTCCGCCACGGCACAACCCAAGGGGGGCGCCAACCCAGACAGGAAGATCACCTCAGTGACTCAACCCACTCCAGTGACGCACCCCTCCTAGGGACGGCATGAAAGAGCACCAGTAAGCAGTGACTCAGCCCCTGTATAGGGTTAGAGGCAGAGAATCCCAGTGGAGAGGGGAACCGGCCAGGCGAGACAGCGGTGGTTCATTGCTCCAGAGCCTTTCGCTTCACCTTACACTCCTGGGCCGAACTACACTCAATCATATTGACCCCCTGAAGAGATGAGTCTTCAGTAAAGACTTAAAGTTGAGACCGAGTCTGCGTCTCTCACATGGGGTAGGCGACCATTCCATAAAAATTGGCTCTATAGGAGAAGCCCTGCTTCCAGCTGTTTGCTTAGAAATTCTAGGGACAATTAGGAGGCCTGCGTCTTGTGACCGTAGCGTACGTGTAGGTAGTACGGCAGGACCAAATCGGAAGATAGGTAGGAGCAAGCCCATGTAATGCTTTGTAGGTTAGCAGTAAAACCTTGAGATCAGCCCTTGCTTACAGGACGCAGTGTAGGGAGGCTAGCACTGGAGTAATATGATCCATTTTGGGGTTCTAGTCAGGATCTTAGCGCCGTATTTAGCACTAACTAAGTTTATTTAGTGCTTTATCGGGTAGGCCGGGAAGTCTAGAGCATTGCAGTAGTCTAACTAGAAGTGACAAAAGCATGGATAATCTTTCTGCATCATTTTTGGACAGAAAGTTTTCTGATTTTTGCAATGTTAGTAGATGGAATAAGCTGTCCTTGACAGTCTTGATATGTTCGTCCAAAGAGAGATCAGGGTCCAGAGTAATGCCGACGGTCCTTCACAGTTTTATATGAATGACTTTACACCATCAAGATTAATGTCAGTTCACAGAAGATCTCTTTGGGACCAACAGCATCTCTGTTTTGTGCCGGTTTAAAGTAGACGTTTGCAGCACATCCATTCTTATGACTGAAAACAGGTTCTAGCCGAGGGCAATTTTGGGGCTTCACCATATTTCATTGAAATGACAGCTGTGTGTCATCCGCATAGCAGTGAAGTTAACATGATGTTTTCGAATGATATCTCCAAGAGGTAAAATATATAGTGAAACATAGTGGTCCTAAAACGGAACCTGAGGAAACCGAATTCAGTTGTATTGTCAGAGACACATCTCACAGAGACAAACTAATTCTTTCCGACAGTACAAGATCAACAGGCAGAATGTCCGTGGTAGACCAATTTGGGTTTTCCAATCTCTCCAGAACGAATGTGGTGATCGATGGTATCAAAGGCAGCACTAAGTCAAGTGAGCCCGGGACAGTGCAGGCCTCGGTCTGCACCCATTAAAAGGTCATTTATCACCTTCACAAGTGCAGTCTCAGTGCTATGATGGGGTCTAAAACCAGACTGGCATTTCGTAGTACATGTTTGTCTTCAGGAAGCAGTGAGTTGCTTGTGCAACATTTTCAAAAACAATTGAGAGGAAGGAAGATTCGATACTAGCCGATGTTTTTTATATTTTTCGGGTCAAGGTTTGGCTTTTTCAAGAGGGGCTTTACTACTGACACTTTTGTGGTTTGTAACATCCGTGGATAGAGAGCCGTTTATTATGTTCAACATAAGGAGGGCAAGCACAGAGCAGCTCTTCGTAGTCTTAGTGGAATAGGGTCCAGTATGTGCTTGAAGGTTAGGGCCTGATATTTTCTCATGTGTCAAGAGATATGTACTAAAACACTTAAGTGTCTCTCTTGATCCTAGGTCCTGCAGAGTTTGTGACAATGAGCTTTGGAGGAATCCGCAGATGTAAAGAGGAGTCTGTAATGTTGCTTTCTAATGATCACGATCTTTTCCTCAAGAAGTTCATGATGTATGTACTGCTGAATGAAGCCATCCTCCTTGGGGGATGCTGCTTTTAGTTAGCTTTGCGACAGTACAAAAATAATTTTGGATTGTTCTTATTCCCTCAATTAAGTTGGAAAATGGATGATCGAGCAGCAGTGAGGGCTCTTCGATACTGCACGGTACTGTCTTTCCAAGCTAGTCGGAAGATTTCCAGTTTGGTGTGGCGCCATTTCCATTCCAATTTTCTGGAAGCTTGCTTCAGAGCTCGGGTATTTTCTGTATACCAGGGAGCTAGTTCTTATGACAAATGTTTTTCGTTTTTAGGGGTGCAACTGCATCTACAGGTATTGCGCAAGGTTAAATTGAGTTCTAGTTAGGTGGTTAACTGATTTTTGTCCTCTGACGTCCTTGGTAGCAGAGGGAGTCTGGAAGGGCATCAAGGAATCTTTGTGTTGTCTGAGAATTTATAGCACGACTTTTTGCTCCTTGGTTGGGGTCTGAGCAGTTATTTGTTGCGATTGCAACGTAATAAAATGGTGGTCTGATAGTCCAGGATTATGAGGAAAACATTAGATCTACAACATTTATTCCATGGGACCAACTAGGTCCAGGTATGACGTGACAGTGAGTAGGTCCGAGACATGTTGGACAAACCCACTGAGTCGATTGATGCTCCGAAAGCCTTTTGGAGTGGGTCTGTGGGTTTTCATGTGAATATTAAATCACAGAAATACTGATAATATCTGCATGAACAAGTCGATAGGAATTCAGGGAACTCAGTGAGGAATTCTGTATATGCCCAGGAGTCCTGTAAACAGTAGCTATTAAAAAGTGATTAAGTAGGCTGCATTAGATTTCATGACTAGAAGCTCAAGACGAAACTTCATTGTTTGGGGGGTTAATTGAAATTTGCTATCGTAATGTTAGCCAACCTCCGCCTTTGCGGATGCACGGGGATATGGTCACTGTGTAACCAGGAGGAGCTCATTTAAACACAGTAAATTCCTCAGCGTAAGCCATGTTTCAGTCAGGCCAATCACATCAAATTATGATTCGTTGTAGTATATTGACTATCTGCCTTTGAGTGAGGGATCTCACTTAAGTAGCCCTATTTTGAGATGTGAGGTATCACGACTCTTTCAAAATGGCAGGAATGGAGGAGTCTTTATCCAGTGAGATTGCAAGGCGACACCGCCTGTTTAGTTTTGCCCACACCTAGGCGAGGCACGACACTTCTCAATGGGGATAGCTGAGCTGACTACACTGACTGTCTAGTGGCAGACTCCACTAAGTGGCAGGCTGGCTAACAGACGCTGCTGCCTGGCCTGCACCCTTTTCATTGTTGGAGCATAGAGAGTTAGGCCCTGTCTATGTCAGTAGATAAGATGAGAGACCCTTCCAGCTAGGATGGAGGCCCGTCACTTTTGAATGGTCAAAAAATTCTCTCTGACCGTTGTGCAGGTCTGATCCGCAACTACAGAAAACGTTTGGTTGAGGTTATTGTGCCAAAGGAGGGTCACGTATTAAATCAAGGGTTCACATACTTTCCCACCCTGCACTTGAATGTTTAAACAGTGGTTCATAAAGACATGAAAATGCATAATTGTTTGTGTGTTATTAGTTTAAGCAGACTGTGTTTGTCTATTGTTGTGACAAATTTTATGACAAATTTATGCAGAAGTCCAGGTAATCCAAAGGGTTAACATACTTTTTCTTGCCACTGTATGTGTGTGTGCTACTAATATGCTTTACTAATGTGTGTGCCATTACTAATGTGTGTGTGTATGTGTGTGTTTGCTGTCTTAGATGGAACAGCTGGCTAACCCACTACGTGGATCAATGCGGCCTCAAATCTTTCTTCTCTCTGGGCCTGGGCTTTGGATCCCTCATCGCCTTTGCCAGCTACAACCAGTACAACAACAACTTTGAGAAGCAGGCCATCGTCGTGTCCATGGTCAACAGCAGCACCTCCATCTTCGCCAGTATCGTCACCTTCTCCATCTATGGCTTTAAGGCCACCTTCAACTACGAGAGCTGCCTGGAGAGGTGAGGCCCTGGGTGGGGTCGCGGTCTGGTTGGTTGTCTCAATGACTTTGGCATTGAACTTTCAACTCAAAGAAGTAGGTGACACCAGTCAGCAGCACTCACCAGTACAAACMTAAACAATTCTAGGTCAAACATATACAATTAATTTAACGTCTGTAGACTGTAGCAGTTTCTGCAGACATACAAATGGAAGAAATGGCAGGTGCTTAGACTGGGGAAGGCATTGAAATCTAGATCAGCAATGAGAGGAATTGTATAAGGGGCTAGATATATTGTATGATTCAGATCAGAAATGCCCTTTCCAGTGGCATAGCATGCAGCCACTTGGATAGGGCTGGGGGGGTCCCAACCCAAAATGTATAAATGTCATAAGCCATGGCAAAATGTTTAGAATTACAGGAAATTAGCTATAAAACTGCTACATTTTCAGTCAACTTCATGGCAAAATGCATAGAATAGCAGGAAATGTGCTTTAAAACTGCACAATTTTCTCTCTGCCCCATGGCAAAATGTGTAGAATTGCAGGAAGTTACCTGGCCCCCCCGCCCAACCTAAAAACAGTTCAGAGAAACTGCGCTATACCACTTGTCCTTTTCATGACACTGACATTTCTCTTCTTCTCCCAGGGTGCGACTGCGGCTCCTGAACACCTTTGATCTAGCAGAGGACACCATCAGTCTGGAGAGTGTCAACCACTGGATCGCTGAGCTGAACAGGACACAACCAGAACAGTTTGCCAGTCTGGGAGGTAGGCTGGAGACCTGTGACCTAGAGGCTGAACTAGACACGGTAGGTCATGATGACACACAACTCAAATGAACTAATAGGAAAACTTGTGCAAAATACTGATAAGACTATTTCATTTGCTACTTCTCTTAGGGCTCGATTCAATCTGAATCGCGGAGGTTCTGCGATATAGGGAGATTGCCTTTAAATTTCAATGTTCCCGCATTTGCGGAGACTGCATTCAGGGTAAATGCTGCATAAATCGTCTCAATCTGATCTTACCTTAACATTTTTGCACTATAGCTCAGAACTTCCGCAATATGGATTGAATTGAGCCCTTAATCTAACAACATACCTCTGGTTTCCTGACAATATGTTATCATGTAGCAACAAAATAAATGGATTTTACTGTGAGGCCATAAAAACTTCACTCGCCATTCTATAAATCTTTAATATTTTAGTCATAGTTCAATGTCACCTATACAACTTTATTTGACTCTGTGGTGGTGGTAGTGAGATGTGGCAAATATCATTGGCTGTTGCAGTTACAATTAATGCTAATATTACATTTTCAAAATTTTCCATTTTGTCTTTAATAAACCAGCCCACTTAAGTTTCCAATGGAGGTAAGCAAAAAATGTAATACTGACTTCAGACACTTTTGCACTATTCTCTCTCTCTCTCTCTCTCTCTTTCTCTCTCTCTCTTTCTCTCTCTCTCTCTCTCTCTCTCTCTCTCTCTCTCTCTCTCTCTCTCT
>NW_019942614.1:535379-579397 GCF_002910315.2 Salvelinus sp. IW2-2015 | reverse complement strand
TCTCAAACCTGGAGAGGGAAAGGTTGCAGGAGCATTGACATGATGACTAACATGTCTTCTACCATCCTTCTCAAACCTGCAAGAGGGAAAGGTTGCAGAGTATTGACATGATGACCTACATGTCTTCTACATCCTTCTCAAACCTGGAGAGGGAAAGGTTGCAGGAGCATTGACATGATGACCTAACATGTCTTTCTACATCCTTCTCAAACCTGAAGAGGGAAAGGTGCAGGAGCATGACATGATGACTATGTCGATTAAGGCAGCCTCCCGCACCTCTCTGATTCAGAGGGGTTGGGTTGAATGCGGAAGACACATTTTGGTTGAATACATTCAGCTGTGCAACAGACTAGGTATCCCCTTTCCCTTCCTAAAATAACTTTCATATATTTTGTATGGGCAAAGATAACCACGGTATTTTTGTTTAAAACATTCATTCAACATTCAAAGGAAATTGCTTATATGCTTCATAAGCCCTTTTGCTTTTATAAACAGTACAAGCTCAACTTAAAAAACTACAGTACAGCCAAGTCAAAAGCCTGAGAAGAGTGAAAGGAATGTGAGGTATTTGTGGATGATTATGCTAAGTGTTGTTTTGGCATTACTGGACACAATACAGCTTTTATGAGGTACTTTAAAGATTTAACTCTACGGCTGCTAACACAACTGCAGTAGGGCTACACATTCTCAAGTAGAAACTGTTTCAGCTCAACTATTGTTTCTTGGAGAAAAGGTACTGTATGACAAGATGTGTTCGTTTTTCTGATTTCGAACAGCAAAGGTGATGCTGCTTAGAAAGCTTCTGAAATGAGTCATTCTTCAATGTCAGTAATGCACACACACACGACACACACACAACGAACACACACACACACACGCAGCACGCACACACGAACACACACGCACGCACACAGCGACACACACACACACACACACACACACACACACACACACACACACACACACACACACAACAACACACACACACACACACACAGCACACACACACACACACACACACACACACACACCACACACACACAACCTTTTGATGCCATATATGTAAGCAGACGGTGATAACTTCAATGAAGGACGATGAAAGAGCAAGAGAGAAAAGGTGCCTCCATAGTCATTGAACATGGCTGGAACCAGTAGTGTCCCAGAACGGGTGGGAGCAGGCCAAAGCAGCAGGCAGAATAAAACACCGCCAGACGCTAAGGAATATGACAACACACCTGTTAGTCACCACACACAACCACGACCTACAGGATATGACAAACATCTGTTAGTCACACACACATATAACAGAGGATTGGCCCAACTCACGCCTAGCCAAGCTATCTGTCCTGGCAACCCAATGGTTGAACCAGCTTCCCCCGATTGTTAGGACAGCAGAGTCCCTAATCCATGCTTATAAACTATCTCATCAAATATATTCTTAATAAGATTAATAAATAAGACATTTAAACAAAAACAAAACGTACTTACTACGACGGTGTTTATGTAGTTATCCTCACCTTAGCTATTTTTAGAAATGATTCACTAACTGTAAGTCATCTTGGATAAGAGCATCTGCTAAATGACAAACATTTTACGATGGGAAACACACCAGTCAGATCGTCTGTCAGATCCAGTCCAACACCACACACACCACACAAACACACACACAACACACACCAGAAAGGATGTAGAAGACATGTTAGGTCATCATGTCAATACTCCTGCAACCTTTCCCTCTCCAGGTTTGAGAAGGATGTAGAAGACATGTTAGGTCATCGTCTTAACTGGTACTGGAAGATCATGTTGGCAGGAGTCAGTCCCATCCTCCTCATTGCATTATTCCTCTTCTACATCGTCAACTACATCCAGGGAGGAACACCCACATACCAGGCCTGGAACAAAGAACTGGTAAGGCCTCTCTTTTATCTCCAATATCTTATCAATAACCCTGTCATTACACTAACAAGCACTCGGCCCAAAAAACGGGTAAGATAAGATTGTACTTTATTAATCCCCAAAGGGAGATTTGATTGTACCAGTCATACATGAATGAAAGAAAAGCACTGGAACAGAATATGCTGCACCCAGATACATTGTTGATCTCTGCCTGTCCTGTTGTCTTCCCTCTCCTCCAGGGGAAGTCTGTGGTGACGGAGTATCCTCCCTACGCCCAAGCCTTCATCGGCCTCCTCCTAGCCTCCTCTGTCTGCTGTATCCCTTTGACGGCCCTCTACACCTACTGTAAGAAGAGGAACCTGGCCAGTGGGAAGAGAGAGCGCACTGTCAGCACTGTGTCAGCGTAAAGACCGACGTATTGGTTGACAGACGGAGTGACACAAGGCAGAGCTGCTACATTACGGCTCTGAGACTGACTGGACCCGCTAGTTATAGGATCGACTGATCGACAGCCTACCGTCCGTATCATGGTTGTCTTAACAGGACGGTACCTCACCCTCCTGGTGCGGTGGTTCATGCCACACCACAAACCAAAGGCCCTCTTTCTCCCCCTGGGGCAGACTGGCTCTGCCGCTGTGCTGCTGGTGGACAGACGGGCAGATCTGTACCTAGCATTAGCCCTAGTCGTTCTTTGGCATCTAACACTTACTGGGTGATAATAGTGAACTTTTGTATTTTGTAGTTGTGGTTCTGAGCAGGGCTTAGAACTACATCCAAAATATTTCAGAAGTGAAAAACGATCAAATAATCTTGTCAATGGTTTATTGCATTGTTTAAAGGCCCAGTGCAGTAAAAAAAACATGATTTCCTGTGTTTTGTACATATTTCCAGGCTATGAGGTTGGAATAATACTGTAAAATTGGGAACATTATTATAATCCCCTTTTAGTGTAAGAGCTGTTTGGTGGGATGGAGCGTGGTAAATTAGTTAATAGACCAATAAGAAAGAGAGATCCAAACCTCTGCATATAACAGCTAGTTTTCCATTTTCCCTTCCCCACTCAAACCTCTACAAGACAGTCCTAGCAAAATTCTTGCTTGAGAAATTGCTCTTTGCTAAGAAGCTATTTTGGTTTCTTTTTGACCATTTTWAATGAAAACAATCACAGTAAGATACTTAATTGTAACCCATAAATTATATGATATTGAGATAAAAACGGCTGCATTGGACCTTTAATGTTTAGCTTTCAGTAGCAGATTTTTGAGACAGTGTGTCAACCCTCTTTATTTAAAGCTCCACAAAATCTTTAAGATATTTTTTCCCTTAAATTTCAGTATGGTGAAGTATTTTGTATCACATTGTTTTACTTTAGATATTCTGGAGATTACTCAATGAGTTGTGAGATATGTTGAGTGCCTGGATGTACAAGGCAGACCTTGTGTTCAGATAGATATATATTCTGTAGAACAGACACTATTCTCTGTCATATAGAATAGGAAATCATGTCAGCTCTATAGGAAGCATTTCTTTCTGCAACATTCCAGAGCGTTTCACCTCCTGAACGTGTGAAAGATTTTGTGCTCTTCTAATTAGAAAGTATTGTAGTGTTGCACTGCTGTCATAGAATCCAAATCAACTGGACTTAGGATACAGCCCAATGGCTATGCACCAATGTGCTGTGCATATTCACAAACAAAAAATACAATGTAAACCTACTCTTTTTACAGTCAAATGTATGGGTTTGCACAGAAACAATTGCCAAACATGTTGTAATACTGTGAGCATTTTTCATGTGAACAATTTGAAACCATCCATTTATAATAACAGGGGCGCAACTTTCACTGGGGACGGGAGGACAGGTCCCCCCTACATTCTGAAATTGCATTTTTGTCCCCCGCTGGTTTTATCATTGGAATGTGATTTTWAAAAATGAGGCAACGGTGTGCTTTAAGACCATGCAGAGGTCTCCGAGCGGTCAGGTAGGCTGTTTGGACTGTTTATCCGACTGGATTAAAAAAACTAAAACATGTCCCCCCACTTCTAAAATCAAAGTTGTGCCCCTGTACAGTGATGGAAACAGTGTGTAAATATATTTGTACTATGTTTAATACAGGTTGGTGTTAGTGTGAACCAAGTATTGGTGTGAACAATTATTTGGTACTGCTGTACCTCAATGATGTGTTCATGTTTTATAAGTAGTATTTTCTATGGTGAAATTATTAAAGACATGAAGACATTTGAACCATTGGCATTAGTGAACAAGATACACATACAGCAGCCAGCCTGTTGCAAACCAGGCATTTCATTCAGTCCTACTTGCAAGGATGACACATTTCAATGTTATGAAATCTGGATTTCTTTAAGTGCTTGGTTTGACAAGCTATGTACTTTATAATACCATTAAATGTTTAGAACACAAAAATATAAACGCAACATGCAACAATTTCAAAGATTTTACTGAGCTACAGTTCATATAAGGAAATCAGTCAATTGAAATAAATAAATTAGGCCCTAATCTATGGATTTCATATGACTGGGCAAGGACACAGCCATGGGTGGGCCTGGGAGGGTATAGGCTCACCACTTGGGAGCCAGGCCCACTCACTGGAGAACCAGGCCCAGCCAATCAGAAGGAGTTTTTCCCCACAATAGGGCTTTATTACAGACAGAAATACTCCTCAGCACCGCCTCAGACGATCCCGCAAGTGAAGAAGCCGGATGTGGAGGTCCTGGGCTGGTATGGTTACACGTGGTCTGTGGGTGTGAGGCCCATTGAACCTACGTGCCAAATTCTATAAAATTACATTGGATGCGGCTTATGGTAGAGAAATGGACATTAAATTATCTGGCAACAGCTTTGGTGGACATTCCTGCAGGCAGCATACCAATTGCATGCTCCCTCAAAACTTGAGACATCTGTGACATTGTGTTGTAAGACAAAACTGCACAATTTAGAGGGGCCTTTTATTGTCCCCAGCACAAGGTCCACCTGTGTAATGATCATGCTGTTTAATCAGCTTATTGATATGCCACACCTGTCAGGTGGGTGGATTATCTTGGCAAAGGAGAAATTCTCACTAACAGTGATGTAAACAAATTTGAGCACAACATTTGAGAGAAATACGCTTTTTGTGCGTATGGAAAATATCTGGGATCGTTTATTTCAGCTCATGAAACATGGGACCAACACTTTACATGTTGCATTTATATTTTTGTCCAGTATAGCATGAGATTATATTTCTATGGGATAGACATGGGCCATCCGAGAACCACCTGCATTAAATGGCGTGTTTGTCTGAAGTTAAGCACTTATTTTTCTCTGTCAAAGACTGGAATGTAGTCTTGTCTTCAGCCTAGTGAGCTGAGGTTTAGGGCTGAATATAACGGGGTCGTTCTTCAAATAGAGTGCCTTTTGCGTCTCTTTGATATTTTAAGTAGACATTTTAAAGCCTGCTATATTAAATGAAGTGCCCTTTAATACAAACCACATGGAAAATGTAATATATCCTATTTTTTATATGAATAAAGACTCGCTAAGGTGCCAAAACTCTACATTTTGACATGGCCCACGTCATGTTTTGCTGACTTATATATATATTTTCTTGCATTAGTGATAAATTTACGTTTGTCCCACATTTTAAGGTCAACCCTGTTATGTAAACTAGACAAATGTTAATATGCTGAAATTATTTCTAGTAGCACAGTGGTCCCGAGTGGCACAGCGGTCTAAGGCACTGCATCTCAGTGCTAGAGGTGTCACTACAGACACACTGGTTCGAATCCAGGCTGTATCACAACTGGCTGTGATTGGGAGTCCCATAGGACGGTGCACAGTTGGACCAGTGTCCTCCGGGTTTGGCCGGTGTAGGCCGTCATTGTAAATAATAATTTGTTCTTAACTGACTTGTCTAGTTAAATAAAAAATAATTATAAGCTGGTTTTTGGTCATTTTCTGTTGTTTTGTGGTAGAAAACTGTTGGCGTTGAGCATAACACTTCGAGCATGTTACCCATAGATGGGCTAGAAATGTTTCAATTTTTTTTTTGTTAAGCTTGGTTATGGCTGATTTAAGATAAAATTGTCAACCCTGTTACTTTAATTGCCATTTTTTAAATTAATTTGACCTCTTGAATAGGGAATTGGAATGTGTGCTCCTTATGACAGAATGATAATATTAGGTGAAATATGTTTTTTTGACAAAATAACACTACCCAAAAGTCACTKTTTTTGTGGAACAATCCAAAGAGTAATATAAACAGGAAAGTGTTCTCTCCCAAATCTCAATAGCCAGTAATAGTTCCATACTTCCAATAGAATGACCACCAAGGTACACCTTTTCAGTAGAAATTAATTTTGTGTATATGAGATTGAGTAGTTAAATTTGTAATATCTGTAGTCTGTTTCAATATCTGTATGGAAATAAAAGCATTTAGTACTATTTTGTGATGATGTGTCAACAATGTGACTATGCAATAACAGAAATGTACTGACACATGCTATGGAAATGTACTGACACACTATGGAAATGTACTGACACAAGCTATGGAAATGTACTGACACATGCTATGGAAATGTACTGACACAAGCTATGGAAATGTACTGACACGTGCTATGGAAATGTACTGACACATGCTTATGTAAATGTACTGACACAAGCTATGGAAATGTACTGAAACATGCTATGGAAATGTACTGACACATGCTATGGAAATGTACTGACACATGCTATGGAAATGTACTGGAGTGCTGACTGACATGCACTTAACTTTCCCTTTGTGTAGCTCCATGTCTCTCTTCCTCCTCAAATATTGATTCTTCACATCACTGGAAAGTGTGAAGTGAGTGAGGACATGCTCCAGATATATCGTACAAGTTTCATATTGGCTGCAGATTCAAGAGAGGAATAGCTGAGTATGCTAAATGTTTTTATTTTCTGAATATGGTCCAATAAGATAATGTTCCCAACATTTATTAGGGCTCAATTCAATCAGTAGCGCTGAAGAATTTCAATAGCACTATGGAGCTGAACTTCAGCTTTATGGATTAAATCGAGGCCTTAATTAAAGTACATTTTACCTGAAGAAATGTGATTCTTAACATAATTGTATACAAAACTGGCCAATCACATCTGTCAATAGTTTTCTTTTTGGATTTATTCAACACCCCTAGTACAACTACTATGACAAATACTACAGTAGACCAGTAGTCTGAWAAATAACAAAGTTGAGAGGGAATCTAATTCATGCCATTTTTACAAAATGTGCTCTCCAGCCATATTTCTGGAGTAAAAAAACACATCTATCATAAATAATAATTTTGAATACTCCACAAAATGATTGAATGGATCTCTCTGTGGCTCTTTAGCCACCACACATTCCTTTCTTAATAATCCCACTTAAATTACACCAATAGAACAGTCTTAATGAAACAACCTCCAGCTGCTTGCACTCAGCCCCCCAGTCGCCTTCTTAGACCCCAAGTCCCATCGCTCTGTTCAGCTGCTTCCTCAGCCTAATGTGGAGTGGCATTTTAAGTTTGTTTTTTCGCTTACAATCTGAAAACTTGCTTAATGAACCCAAAGCCAACAAAAATGTCCATGAGGAATGGGGAAGAGTATAAATATAAACTTAACGAGTCACCAATCAATCATAATAGAAATTGTTTTATTAAAAACATTAACTTGAGAGAGATAGGTGTTACATGAATACTTCGGGATTTTGGCAATGAGGCCCTTTATCTAATTTTGCGTACATTTTGAAGGAAGTTGCTAACTTGCGCTAGTGCAATTGCTAACTAGTGTTAGCATAATGACCGGAAGTCTATGGTATCTACTAATACTAGCCGATACCATAGACATACAGTCATTGCGCTAAAGCTAGTTAGGATTGGCTCACAAAACTACCTCCAACTTCCTGCATATTGGACAAGGAGACATAAAATGGTATCCACAAGTTAATCTGACTTTGGGGAAGATGATCATTGCCAAAATCCTGAAGTATTCCTTCGATTCTTCATTAAGACAACTGTTGAGAAATTCAAATTAAGGGAACAGAGCTGTGAAGTCTACTACCTAACTACCTACAGGAAAGGGAACGGAGCTGTGAAGTACACTACCTACAGGGAAGGAAACACGGGTGGTTCTACTAAGGTATATGGAATTGTTTTCAATATGTCATTTTACAATTTGATTGGAATTTTAAGACCCCTTGAAATATATATATWTTTTTTAAAGATTTTTTTGGCCTTACCGCTATTAGCCCTTACAAACGCATTGAATAACAGATTCACTACATGGAACAACAGATAGTCCCCTGAAAAATCAAAAGGAAGTTTGTTCTGAATTATCTATCCTATATCTGAGAGATACAATATAAGAAAAATCAGGAAACATTTGTATTTWATTTTTTTACACCSTTTATTTTTGCCACTAAACAGTCGGGGGGTTCTATTAAGCTATATGAATTGTTTTAGGAAGGTCATACCAAGGATAATTTTGCTATTTGATTTTGAATTTTAAGACCCCTTGAAGTATCAAAAAAAAATATATATATACAGTACCAGTCAAAAGTTTGGACACACCTACTCGTTATTTTTGAGCCCACAACTGAGCCCACAACTGTGCAGCTCCGCACAGTCACAGTTAAAGCAGCAGAGACTCATGGCTGCCCCCCCCCCCCCCCCCKTCSSWGRGTGACTTTTCCCCAGCCCCCCTGTCACCTACGGCTGTGTGTTACATTCCCCCAGCTACCTCCACGACACAGCCCTCTGTGAGCCCGGGCAGCACCCCCCCCCCAGCCCAGCTACCCCAAATGGGAGAGGAGAGGACACTGTCTGCAGTGAGGGAGATATGGGGGAGGAACTGTGTTGGTCTTGACCCCGAGCAGCAGGAACGGTTGTGGCAGTTTGAATTCAGAGACAGCTTTGCGCTGAGTGAGGAAGGGGTGGGTCAGATTCATCTGGTGCAGCATGAGATCGACACAGGTGATGCTCGACCTATCAAGATGCGTCCCCGCCGTATCCCGCTGGCACGCCAGGAGGCGGCAGACAAGGCTGTGTTGGAGATGCAGTGGGCAGACTTCATCGAGCCCTCAGACAGCCCCTGGGCGGCGCTAGTCGTCATGGTTCCGAAGAAGGGGGGCAAGCTGAGGTTCTGTGCGGACTACAGGCGGCTGAATGAGGTAACCAGGAAGGACTCATACCCCATACCACGTATCGATGAGTTYCTGGACCTGGTTAGGGGGTCCTCCTGGTTCTCCTCACTAGACCTCCGCAGTGGCTACTGGCAGGTGCCCCTCTCCCCAGAGGCCAGAGCCAAAACTGCGTTCTCCACTAACAGAGGACACTGGCAGTTCAAGGTCCTGTGCTTCGGCCTGTGCAACGCTCCAGCTACTTTTGAGCGTTTGATGGACAGGGTGCTGGATGGCATCCCCCGACAGCAGTGTCTGGTATACCTCGATGACATCCTGGCCCATGGCAGCTCCTTCCAGTCAGCCCTGGTGGCGCTACGGCATGTGCTGGAGCGGGTGGCTGCCGCAGGTCTGAAGCTCCACCACGAGAAGTGCCACTTCATGAGGACAGAGGTGTTCTTCTTGGGCCACCGAGTGGGGAAGGAGGGGATCAGCACCATAGAGGACAAGGTGGGGGCTGTCCGAGACTGGCCCACCCCCACCGACCAGCGTCAGCTGAAGAGCTTCCTGGGCCTGGCCTCGTACTACAGGAGGTTTGTACGGGGCTTCTCAAGCGTCGCTGCTCCCCTGAACCGCCTGCTGCCGAAGGACAAGGCCTTCACTTGGACAGTGGAGTGTGAGGAGGCCTTCAACACCCTCAAACGTGCACTGATCGAGGCCCCCGTGCTCGCCTCCCCTGACCTCACCTTGCCCTTTATCCTGGACACAGACGCGAGCAATGTGAGAATGGGTGTGGTGCTGGCCCAGGTGGGGCCAGAGGGGGAGAGAGTGGTGGTGTACTTCAGCAAAACATTTGACAAACATGAGCGCCGCTACTGTGTCACCCAGCGGGAGCTCTTGGCTGTTGTGGCTTCKGTCAAACACTTCAAGTACTACCTGGGTGGCCTGCCCTTTACTGTAAGGACTGACCACTCTGCTCTCCAGTGGCTCATGTTTTTCAGAGAGCCAGAGGGGCAGGTGGCTCGCTGGTTGGAGGAGCTTCAGCCGTATGACTTCACAGTGGTGCACAGGGCAGGGGCACGCCACTCCAACGCCGACGCCATGTCCCGTCGGCCCTGTACTGCTGACGGCTGCCGCCACTGTGAGCGGAGAGAAGGACGGGAGAGAGCGCTGTGTGCAGAGGAGGGGGTCTGTGCCACAGTGTGTCGGGCGAGCGGGCCTGTCTGCTGTGAACTGCAGACTGTCGACGTGGTTGAATGGGGGCAGCAGCAGGGACGGGACACAGACCTACAGCCAGTGCTACAGTGGGTAGAGGCGCAGGTGAGGCCACCATGGGAAGAGGTGACAGCGCTCTCACTCGCAACCAAAGGGTTGTGGTCAAAGTTTGAGCGACTGCGGCTGYCTGATGGCGTGCTACAGCGGGCATGGAAGGAGTCAGCTACGGGAGAGGAGAGGTGGCAGGTGGTGGTTCCAAAAGCATTGCGGGAGGCTGTGCTCCAGAGTACTCATGGGGGAGTGGTGACTGGACACTTTGGGGTCACAGAAACACTGCGCCGCCTCCATCAGGGCTTTTACTGGGGGCAGCACAAGAGGGATGTGGAGGACTTTTGCCGCCGCTGTGACAACTGCACAGCGATAAAGGGCCCCCCAGGCCGCTCTCATGCTCAGCTCCAACAGTTCCCAGTGGGGGCTCCCATGGAGAGGGTGGGAGMGGATGTAGTTGGGCCGTTCCCCACCACAGACAGTGGAAACCGCTGGGTGCTCATGGCCATGGYCTATTTCACAAAATGGCCCGAGGCCTATGCTCTGCCTGACCAGGAGGCAGAGACCATCGTCGACGCCCTGACAGCGGGGATGTTCAGCAGGTTTGGAGCTGCGGAGTCCATCCACAGCGATCAAGGCAGAAACTTTGAGTACCGTGTGTTCGCCACCATGTGTGAGAAGCTGGGTATGCACAAGACCCGCACTGCTCCTCTCCATCCTCAAAGTGATGGCCTTGTGGAGSGCTTCAACAAAACGCTTGGACAGCAGCTGGCCATCATCTCTGCCAAACACCAGCGTGACTGGGATAAGCACCTGCCTATGTTCCTCATGGCATGTCACTCCGCCGTCCAAGACAAAACCTCCTGCACGCCTGCCCTCCTCATGCTGGGGAGAGAGATCCGGACCCCTGCGGAGATGGCGTTTGGTCGGCKCCTGGATAACCCTCATGTTCCCCCGGGGCCGGAGTATGCCCGGAGACTCCAGGCCCGCCTGGAGACAGCCCACACCTTCGCCAGAGAGCAGCTGGTGAATGCAGGTGTGAGGCAGAAAAGGAACTATGACGTGCACACCCGGGGAAGGCACTTTGTGGCTGGGGAGCTGGTCTGGGTCTACAGCGTCCTAAGGAAAAAAGGCAGATGCCCCAAGTTGGACAGTCACTGGGTGGGATCCTGCAGCGTCCTGGAGAGGGTAGGGGAGGTTGTTTACCGGGTGCAGCTTCCTCCCAGGGGGAGAAAGGTGGCACTGCACCGGGACAGGTTAGCCCCATACAGAGGGGCTTCTGCTTCCCAAACCCCAGGGACCCCCACAACCCTCTCTGGCAATGACATTCTCCAGGCACCCACCCCCAGGTGCCGCAGACAAGACTCCAGACAGCCCACTCCCCCTGTCTCCCTCCCTGTGTCACTGCGTGGCTCCCCGGAGCCACGGACTGTATTCCCTGTTCCCGCTTCCTTGTCCCCCATGTCCCTGCCTTCATCCCCTGGGTCCCAGAGTGGCAGCTCCCTGCCACGGATGGAGCCCCCTGTTTCACATCTGGACACTCCGCGACCATCACGGCCACGCAGGCAAAGGAGACCTCCGGGTCGCTTCAGAGACTTTGTTTGTTCCTTCGGGACGAGGGACTTTGTGGTGGTGGGGGGGGGGGGCTGTGTAGCGACCCGCACAGACAGCGGTGTGTTATGTGGTAGGCTATTAGTGGGTTGTGTTGTACTTACCAGTGTTCGCGGGGTCCGGCATGCCAATCAACCTGCTTTCTGCCAATCACAGTGATACCTGGAATGTTCTGATGCCGGGCATCCTGGTGTTTGGCGGAGTGGCGTGGAGGGAGGTTGGGCAGGGGGATGGAGCATTGGAAGTTAAGACCAGGTTTAGCCATTGTTCTCTCTCTTACATCTGGTCTTCACAAGAGAAGGTCACGGTTGGCTTGTGGGGTATCTTTCATTTATTTGGCGTGGGCTACGGCCAAACAGTAGCCTGTGTAAAGTTGGGTTAATAAACCGTCAATTCGTAAACTCAACCCTCTGTCTGGACAATTGTTCCTTTATGATCTTGTCAGGTCATTACAATATTATGAGTACAGCGACTGCAATTAGAAGGCATCATGTTAATCTTACTACTTAGCTTCGGCTGTTGGAAGTCCTGACGAACCATGTCCAGATAAAGTGTCCYAAGTGAAAAAGTTGAATGAAAAAAAGTTGAGTGAGGGAAAAACTAAAAATATAAACGGTAATTAAAAAGTAAAAAACGTAAAGTTGTCAGGTAGCAAAGTAAAGTTGGCAACAAAACGCACAGCAACACGTGAACAAGTCTGCAAGTTGTGACCGGAAAATGACCAGTGATGCTGATTCCTGGGGCGAAGAAGAGAGCAAACTCCTATGTCACAGCAGAAAGCTTAAATTCTTGTTAATGGTAAGTTTACAAACATTGGTTGTGGTAAGTATAATTGAAACTTGAGTATCATTATGGTAAGTGGAGAAATAAGTATAGCAAGTTATAATTGTAATGGCTTAGCAGATCATAAAAAATATATATATGGATGACAGAGAAAGAATATAATATCTATTGTTTACAGGAAACTCATTTTACAAYTATAGATGAGGTTGGGTGGAAAAAGGACTGGGAGGGCGAAAATATTTTTGTAATGGTCAAAGAAACTCAAAAGGGGTGATTATACTAATTAATACAAATTTTGATCCGATTGTGCAAACTGTGCAAACAGATCCGCAAGGAAGATGGATTATTTTAAATGTTCTATTGGACCAAAAACAGATCTGGCTAATTAATCTTTATGGGCCAAATAATGATGATCCACACTTTTTAGAAAATATATATAATAATCTATTGAGCTCACAAGCAACGAAATAATCAATTATTATGGTGGGAGATTATAATACGGTTTTAAGTACCTCAATGGATCGTAAAGGAAATCATTCTACAAACGATCACCCTCAAGCACTTCCGGAGATTACAAAGATCATGGATACATTAGAACTAGTGGATATATGGAGGTTGAAAAACCCTGACCTAGTGAGATATACATGGAGGAGGCTTAATCAAGCTAGCCGTCTTCATTACATCCTAGTCTCGTTCTTGCTGGCATCAAAAGTTTAAAAAAAAGTGTTAATAGGAGACCGAATGCGATCGGACCACCATCTAATTGGCCTCCATATAACTCTTACAGAATTTCCACGTGGACTTGGATATTGGAAATGTAATCAAAGCCTATTGGATGACAATTTGTTCTTAACTAAGACAAAATAATTCATAATTGTCTTTTTTTTGTACAAAATAGGTACAGCAGATCCCCTTATTGTATGGGACACTTTTTGTATGGGACACTTAGAGGCCATTCAATACAATACTCATCATTAAAACAAAAGTAGTTTAGGTCAAAAGAGACTAGACTATTAAAGGAGGTAGATGGTAACGGAAACTACTATAGAGGCACAAAATTAGGTTAGAGGAAAAACAAAAAGAAAGGGAGGCACTTATTAAAGAACGATCAAGTGTAATGTATTACAAAAATAAAGCGAATTGGATGGAAAATTGGGAAAAATTCACAATTTGTCTTGAATCTTCAACACAGAAGTTCTACCAAAAAGAATTTACAGAAACTCGTTACAAATGATGGAGTTATCCATGATTCACCAAATTATACTTTGAAAATATTTTGAACATATTTTCAGTCTCCTCCATTTCCACTGAATGATGTTAACTGTAAGGACTTCTTTCATAATAATTATAATAATAATAATTTTACATGTATTATTATTATTATTAACAAATTTACAGAAAGACCGCTGTGAAGGCTAACTTACAGAATAGGAACTTTGTGAGGCAAAATATCTGGAAAAACACCAGGGCTTGACGGTATACCAGTAGAGGTATATCAGACCATTTTTGATGTACTCAAAGATCCATTATTAGCATGTTTTAATTACTCTTATACAAATGGTAGACTTTCAGGTACTCAACAAGGTCTAATTTCATTACTACTAAAACAGGACCCAGGTGGTAAGTATAAAGATCCAGTCCATTTAAAAAACTGGAGCCCTCTAACAKTTCAATGTTGTGATGCGAAAATACTGGCGAAATGCATAGCATATAGAATAAAAAAGGTTATACCAGATATTGTTCATCCTGATCAGACAGGTTTTTTACATGAACGATATATTGGAGATAATATACGACAATTACTTGAAACAATTGAACATTATGAAACGTTGAAGATACCAGGTCTGGTCTTCATAGCAGATTTTGAAATGGCGTTTGATAAAGTACGATTAGAAATTATATATAAATGCCTGGAATACTTTAATTTTGGTGAATCTCTTATACAATGGGTTAAAGTTATGTACAGCAACCCCAGATGTAAAATAGTAAACAATGGTTACTTCTCAGAAAGGATTGAGCTTTTAAGAGGAGTAGAACAAGGCTGTCCGTTATCTCCATATCTATTTATTATGGRCATTGAAATAATAGCTATTAAAATTAGATCCAAAAAGAACATCAAGGGGTTAGAAATCCAGGGGATAAAAACAAAAGTGTCAATGTATGCATCTGATGACTCTAGTTTTTTCTTAAGTCCGCAATCTGGATCCCTGCATAGTCTCATTGAAGATCTTGATCACTTTTCTAGCCTCTCTGGATTAAAACCTAATTATGACAAGATTGCCATGTTACGTATTGCATCGTTAAAAAATACAGTGTTTACACTACCTTGTAGTTTACCAATAAAATGGGCGGATGGTGAAGTAGACATACTTGGTATTCACATCTCAAAAAATATAAATGAACTTAATACAATTAATTTCAATAGAAAGTTAGCACAAATAGATAAGATTTTGCAACCATGGAGAGGTAAATTCCAAAAATTACATTGATTAACTCTTTGGTCCTATCACAGTTTACTTACTTACTAATGGCATTGCCTACTCTCGATGATTCATTTTTAAAATCATATGAGCAAATAATATTTCATTTTATTTGGAATGCTAAGCCAGACAAAATTAAACGTGCCTATTTATATAATGAATGAGGTTGGGGGGCTAAAATGATTCAATATTAATGCTTTAAACCTCTCACTAAAGCTTCACTCATACATAAATTATACTTAAACCCAAAATGGTTCTCCAGTAGATTATTAAGAAAAGCTCATCCTTTGTTCAAAAATTGCTTTTTTGCCTTCATACGGATTACAACTTCTCATTTCCGATTCATTGAAAATMAAATTTTGTTTAAAGTATCGCTCTTTCTTAAACAAGCCATACAAAGCTGGTTACAATTTCAGTTTRATCCTCCAGAAAAGAGGACAAATATTACAACAAATGTTATGGTTAAACTCAAATATATTGATTAATAAAAAAAACATTCTTTATGGAAAATTGTAAAAAAAAAAAAAATGGTATTATATTTATTATTGATATTATGAATAGAAATGGAGGAGTTATGCAATTATTGAAAATATATGGGAATATCTGCTCAATCCAAATTTACAACTAAAACTGATTGCAGCACTTCCACAAAAATGGAGGAGGCAAGTGGAAAAAGGAAAAGGTAGGGAACTTGTTTGCTTGCCATATATTAAAGATACAAATTGGCTGAAAGGAACTGGCATAAATAGAAAAATATTGACAGCTGCGCCATACAGATTGCAAAATAAATGGAAGGAGATTTTCGATGTACCAATTCCATGGCACATGGTTTATGAACTGGTACAAAAAACTACACTTGACTCAACACTTAGAGTTTTTCTATTTAAATTATTATATAAAATTCTTGCTACCAACAGAATGCTATATATATGGGCCATACAACAATCTCAGCTCTGTAGACTTTGTTGCGAAAAGACAGAATCAATAGATCACTTATTCTGGTATTGCCCCTATGTAGTTTATTTCTGGTCACAGCTTCAGGAATGGTTAAAAAATCACAACATGCACTTAAAATTAACCTTACAAATAACCGTGTTGGGCGATCTGGAAAGCCATAGCCAATCAATAAATAATATAATAATACTCGTAGGAAAGGTTTTRATCTTTAGCTCACAATCTGTGGATAATATTAGATTAGAAAAATTCAAACGTTTTGTGAAACATCACAATTGAAAAATATATGGCACATGGAAACCAAACAAGGGCGGTCTATGGTGATAGGTGGGATGGGCTGTGAGTGGCTGAGAGTTGGGATTAAAGAGTTTGTTTGGTAATGTATGGTTGTTATATATAAAAGTACCATGTATGTAAAATGTGTATGCAAAATGTATAGGTAAAATGTATGTATATTTAGCAAAAAAGCGGTAAAAGAAAAACTACAATATTTGTCCTCCAAATGGGGTGGTGGAGGGGTAAAAAAAAAGGAAGGACACCTGTATCTTTGCAGTGACTGTGTGTACTGATACACCATCCAAAGTGCAAATGACTTCACCATGCTCAAAAGAGTATTCAATGTCGGTTTTTACTCATACTTCTTTGTGAGGCAATCTGTMTTTGAAATGTAATGCACGACTGAGGGACCTTACAGATAATTGAATATGTGAATATCTCTGATGTTATGTTGTAATGCCATGCTATTTATTGGGCTATGTAAATATCAAATTGTGTAGTTTGCTAAAAGTTGTTAATTTTTTWTTTWTTTATTTAACCATTATTTAGCTAGGCAAGTCAGTTAAGAACAAAATCTTATTTACAATGACAGCCTACCCGGCCAAACCCTAACCCGGACGARGCTGGGCCAATTGTGCGCCACCCTATGAAACTCCCAATCATGGCCGGTTGTGATACAGCCTGGAATCGAACCAGGGTCTGTAGTGACGCCTCTAGCACTGAGATGCAGTGCCTTAGACCGCTGCACCCCTCAGGAGCCCCAATATGCATGTTTAGTTCTATTCTTCAATAGAAAGCACAAAAAACACTTTGTGTGTGTGTGTTGACTAAGAGTGTAAAACTCTGGACATGGACACATCTGCCTGGTTCTTGCCGGACATCTTGTAGTGGGTCAGACCAAAGTAAAATCAGCGGGTGAGGGCTCAGAAGCCAACTGCTCAGACGCTCCAGTTGGCTGTTTTAACACAGGTACACAGCGGGAGRGACACCAGTAGCTAGCTAGCTAAGACAACGGGAGTGTCCTTCGCCCCCGCCTGCCGCACTCTGCTATCTAGCAGTTTAACGTTACGGCAAGGGCAGGTACTCGGCAGGCGGGAGCAAATGACACTGTGAGCTAGCTAGTATTCCAGTAACGTTACACATGCGTTCTGGCGAGAGCATCTGTGTCTGTTTATCACAGCTTTCATCACAGCTTGGATAAAGAGAGGGGTGAGGTGGCTGGTATATATGTTACATCTGCTATCCAACTCCTCAGCAGATAAAACATTACACATTAAAGTTAGACTCAGCAATGTGACATAGATGCAGAAAATAAACAGCATAGTGGGTCAATTTCCGCAACAACTAAGAGTGTTGAAACGCAAAGCTCAACTTCCACGCTGCGAAGGGAACCTGTGCACATGCAGATACTGTGTGAGAGCGATGTCTTGCATCTCACTCTTCTCAATATCGGCGGTGCTGCTAATGGCAAAGTCATTTTCGCTGTCTACGTTTAATTATACTACAATGACGGCAAAGCCGAAACACTATTGACTCTGTATCACAGATTATTYTGAAATATATAAATTACTTATTCAAAATTTGTAACAGTCACACGAAAAAGTATAGCCTACTGCCTTTGAAATGCAATGAAAACTAAATTGTGTGGCGGACACCATTTTTTATATTTGTATCAAAAATTATTTGTGATAGTTGGTTGACATTTCTCAAGGGATAAGTACGTTAATATTCAAGAAAACGATCTAATGAGATTGATCACTGAATATGAAAATTGACTGTTAAATGTTACCTTTCAGGTATTTAAAATGTCTCTAATGTCTACTTGTCAATGTTTCTTAATGTCTAATGTCTTTTTTGTTAAGTGTCAGACRCCAGGTAGACTAGCTGTCGTCATGGCGTCAGCTAATGTGGATCCTAATAAAATCAAGTAAAATCAACATACTGACATACTGTGCCTCAATGCATTATAGATGGAGGGAATAACACCAAGAGCAGGCTGTATATGCACATCCTCAAACTAAAGTATGAACATTTTGTTCAAAAGATTCAACTACTTTCTGTTATGTGTACCAGCACTAGTAAGGGTGGGTACTACTTTGTGGCACTATGCCACCTAGGGAAAAACTGCCAAGAAAAAAGTTAAGGGCAGTTCTGTTGTTTTCTGAAAAGAAATCAGACAATGATGAACCATTATCTAATAAAGAATACAGTTGCTAAAATGGACTGCTACACACATTCATAAACTACCTCCTAAAGGAAGGAAGGACATTGCTTCTTATTACGGTACCAATAGTATGCTCCATATTGTCACTTAAAACTAAACCAGAAACAATATGGACAATAAATAGGCTACATTTTGTGTAAAATAACAATTTCTATAGAACAATATTAGGAAATGGAACAGAATGACTGATGACACATTTATTACACATTCTCAGACACAATGTTTTAAGTGACAAAAAAACACAAAAACAAATTAAAATCCTGGAAAATAATACCCCCAAAATAAAATCCTCTGATAAACAAGTGACAATAATATAGGCCTATAAAACAATTAAAACTGGTCCAGCTRGTTTTCTTATTACTGCATTGAGCCAACAGTAGCAACCCATTTTCATTGGTAAAGCAGTCTAACCAAAAAGATTTGTCTAAAACCGCTCAAACATTACTCAGCTTAAATAGCACATCATTCTTACAAGCATACAATGCTTTGTCATTACATGAAATTGTATCTAGGTTTACATGGAACCTAAATCATCTGTTTAAAAACACAGATCAGCAAGAGACACTATGCTGGCTGATTCTTGAATTTGATAGGCTTATGGCTGATAATGCACAGCAGAATGTACTGTTGTCCATTTGCATTTGCATGGCATCCGATGGGTTATAGCTACAGCAAGTGAGCCATTTCAATATGTAGCTTTGAGAAGCATAATAACCAACTTATGCTTTATCATAGTAACCATACACCAATGTATTATTGGACCACTACATTTAAAGTTATAGGACATACYTACTCTCGCATTGTCGTTTTGTACCACTACAGTTGAAGTGGAAAGACACATAAGCGGCAATATAATCAATTTAATATTACATACTTTAACATTCTCAGATCAGCAGGTGCCACTCTGACAGCAGGTAAGTGTGATCCTGTAATGATTATGTACACTATACACCAGGGTTGGGCTCAATTTAATTTCAATTCAGGAAGTAAACTGAAATTCCTATTCCAATTAAACATGTGCTCAATGCTTTTCAATGAGAATACAATTGTGAATTGGATTTTACTTCCTGAATTGAATTTATATGGAATTGGCCCCAATCCTGCTACTAAACACCCCGTCTCTTATAATGACCTGTGGTAAGGCAGCAGAATTTGACTTGGGGCTAGTGCTACAGAACAGCCAATAATCAAAGGATAAATAATATAGAGAAAGATTGTGTAAGAGAGGTCAACAGTTCACATTCCCACCCAGAGACACACTAAAACAAAGAAATCGTCATAGGGGACAAGTGGCATTTAAAATCCCCAATGCCCCATGAGACTTTGGTTCGTTTAAATGCCCAGTTCAGTCAAAAACTATATTTTCCCGTGTTTAATATATATTTCCAGGTTGGAATAATACGGTGAAATTATAATGCTCTTCTAGTGTTACAAAATACTGAAATTTCAGCCTGTTTTGGTGGGATGGAATTTTGACCTGCCTGGCGACATCACCAGACGGTAAAAATGAGTTAATAGATAAATAAGAAAGATTTCCAAACCTCTCTGCAGAATAACAGCTAGTTCAGTTTACCCCTCCCCTAAAACCATTCCCAGACAATTATTTTCTTTTCGTCCATTTTAATTGAAAACAATAACAGTAAGGTACTTAGCTGTTACCCAGAAATGATTTGATATTGAGATAYAAATGGCTGCATTTGGATGTTTAAATCCATGCTTCATTATTAGCCTAGGTCTGGGCCTCCCAGTCTACTGGTCAAAGACAGATCCTACTCACTATAGTATATAGTTTGATGCTCTCTCACACCTTTTAGTTGTCAGAAACTAATGAGGATTTGTCTTTCCAGCTGTTTCATGAAGCTTTCCATCCCTGGGAAGACTAGACAGCCAGACAGACAAACATTCCTCAGAGGAATCCTCATGTGAAACCCTTTGAGGGTCTGTCAGTGCACTCAGAAGTGCAGTGAGCGAGAATAGTATGGCCAGTTACAATYGCATTAATGGTGGTGGGACACCATAACTAAAGTTCCCTATTGAAACAGTACATCCCATTCTCTCCCCAACTATTGGCCAGCTAGAACATTCTCTCAACAACCATTGGCCAGCTAGCACATTCTCTATCTGACTGTTGGCCAGCTAGAACATTCTCTCCCCAATCACTGGCCAGCTAGCACCTTCTCTCCATGACTATTGGTGAGCTAGTTTTGGGATCATGGCTTGGGCTGGGCCGTCAGACAGCTGACATATTGGGTGCCAGTGGCTATCACACTAAGACACCACGTTCAGATCGACCTTTCAGGGGCAATGACACTGAAACAATATGGCAACCAACAGAGCAAATATGACATGATGTAGCTAGAAGGCGACAAATCAACAAAACAACAACAAAAAAGGCAAGATTTTTTAAAAGTAGTTCCCGTGTCAAGGTTGCTATGGCAACAACAGCAGTGCCAGTTCATATGCATTCCGTGCAGAGGGGTAACTGTGTTACCGTAGTGGGGTATTGTATCATAAAATCAGACAGTTTTCAGCTTATACAGTCAGTCTATGGACAAGGGTAGGGATRTTCCCCAGCCCAAACAATGTGCTTAGTGGTGTAGACAGCAGCAGGCCAGTGCAGAGCGWGTCCCTGTATGCTTCACAGCCCTACATCATACACCTGGTCTTTCTCTCACCCCACCCTCCTCCTCCTCCTCTTCCTCATGCCGTTGGCTCAGTAATCAGTACAGGCTCCAGGCCCGCTGATGCGGAGGGAACGATGATGAAGAAGAGTGGGATGAAGTGGACGAGGAGAAGTCTGTGGGGCGTAGCTGCTTTCCACACGCACACATTCAGTCCATCTTCTCCTTCTGGACCAGCTTGGGCGCGTCTACAAACTCCCGACCGTTGAAGAGGATGACGCCGGCCGTCACGAAGCTAGCTGTGCCCCAGAACAGCACATACGCCAGGGTCTCCGTCCACGTGTCACCTGAGGGGGGACACTGAGGGTCACTACGGGTCATAACTAAGTACCGAAAAAGTTCCCATTGATAGCACATACTTGCCTAGTCAATACCAGTTTAGTACAAGTGGAAACAGTATTGTAAAATGAAGTACTGCAAAATGTGTTTATGGACCAAATCCTAACTTGAGATCGCTGCAGGTGTAACTAGAAATGTCAAACAAATTCCATGCCCCTAGTAGAATTCAATGCAGAATTGACAAGGGYGTCCACTGCGGTCTTACCAGCCATGAGGAGGCAGATGATACACATGGAGAATGCCACAACCATGATAATGGGCAACTAGAGGGGGAGAGGGGAAACAGGAGTTAAATAAGATAACGGAATCTCAATCTACCGCTTGTGACTGAAACCAACACATATTGTAGCCAATATATTGTAGCCAATATACATAGCACTGATCAAGCCTAGCCAATCAGATCTCACCGTGAGGAACTTCCAGTCTTTGGTCTCGTGAAGGGGTGTGGTCATGTCTGCCTCGTCAATGGCATAGTTACCCAGGAACAGATCAATAGAGTCCTGATGATCAGGAGAGATGTCTCAATTATCAGTTACCACACACACGTCAAGGATTTACAAAAACATGACTAATAACTGGCGCACACGCACACTAGACACACACCTGTCTGAAGCCGTCTGAGAAGTTGTTCTTGTAGTATCTGATCATGGAGTTCCAGCCGTCCATCACCAGCCCCCATTGTGTCCTCTTCCCTGTTCTGAGACATAAGCAACGCTTCAGTCATCCCTGTCATAATCATCTCTCACACATACTACAAATAATCATCATCATCGTCATCCTCCACCCTTTCCTGAGCACGCTCTTACTCAGAGTTGTCTTCCTGGTTATCACAAAGGTCACAAGCAAAACATCCTACTCCTCCCTGTTCTTAGGGCACCAGTCCATTCAATACTCATCAGCAAAACCAGTACGATGTTCTGATGTAGTTCATAGCCAATAATGCATGGCCAATTTCATGGGTGTGGGGTGTGACTGACAGTGGGATGGTACTGTGCCAGCAGAAAGACAACTAGTTCTCTGTCATTGTATAATGAACAAGTTCTATTGGAATCCATAATATCCTCCTACAGCCAGGTGAACTCAGTGACTTCCTGATGGAATGGAGTGCGTTTCTATGAAGACAGCTAGTCCTTTGCCTTAGTTCGCTAATCACCAGATTAGCAAGAAACACGTGAGCCCTTCTCTCTCACCTTGTGAAGTCTGTCTTCAAGGCCCCTGTGCCAGCATACTGCTTGGCACACGCATTGGCATTGTCTGCCCACGCTGCAGCAAGCAAGGGTGAGAGAGGAAGAAAGAGAAATAAACAGATTTAGTCAGTGGAAAAAGGGGAGGATTTCAATCATGTTAAACCATAGTGTTGGAATAATCTCATAAGGAAGACAATGCTTTGCTCGTGGTGGCAGAGGGGTAGGAAAGTGTGCAGATTTCAGCTGAGGATCACCATTTTTGTAGATCTTCTCGAAGTCGGCCTGATCTTCAATTCTCTGGCCCATGTGGAGAACTCCCAGTCGCTGCAGATAAACAAAGATGTTTGGTGAGATACTGCAGTGGCCTGACTACAGGGGGCAAGGTGGAACCAAGATGGTCGCCATCAGATTCAGCACTGTTGTTCACCCGAAAGACCTTGATGCAACTTCACCTTCATCACCCTGTGGGTCAACCAGCAGGCTAACTACTACACTATTAATACATGTTTCAATGACAGTTTAACCCACAGTGCTAAAACAGTTTAATAAAAAACACAATGGTACCTGAAGTATTTATTGTACCTGGGTGAGATGAGACCTGACCTTTTCACAGCCCACATAGGGTCAGATAACTAAACAGCCCACAGTCAAAGTCCACAGAGACAGCAGCTTTAGTCAGAGGCCTTCAACAGAGTTTGGGTTTTCCAGTCTCTGTTTTGTCTGTTTGTTGCTCATTTGCAAATATGGGTCAAGTGAGTCAAGGTAGTATAAGTTGTGAAACGTATGACTTTGTCAAGTCAAAAGGTCTATGTTAGGTCAAAATGGACGAGCTCCTCATAAAATGTACTTTCCATTAAGATTTCTACCATTGCTTTTACAGAATGTAAAAGGGGAGGCTAGGTCTACACCTTTATTGAACTGTAAAACTAAAACTCCTGAGGTAGAACACAGAGGAACATGACATTACTCATTATGTCAAAGACATAGAGAGAGAGTGAGTCTAGATGTGGTGAAAGTGTATAGATCAGGGATGTCAAACTCATTCCATAGAGGGCCTAGTGTCTGCTGGTTTTGTTTTTATCCTTTCAATTAAGACCTAGACAACCAGGTGAGGGGAGTTCCTTACTAATCAATGARCTAAATTCATCAATCAAGTACAAGGGAGGAGAGAACCCGCTGCCACTTGGCCCTCCGTGGAATGAGTTTGACACCTGTGGTCTAGATGGATGTGGTAGAAGTGTCTAGAACTAGTGGGAGTGTCTATATATTGGACATGTCTAGTCCGTGTGGGCGTGTCTGGTTGGTGGTTCCCACCTCCAGCTGTGACTGCAGTGAGCGTCGTGCCAGCAGACTCTGGATGACGTTGGTACGGTCCAGACAGTCCATGCAGTTACTGCGGAACATCCCTTCCTGTTGCACCAGAACGTTCCCATCCACATCAACCAGGAAGTACCTGACCAACCAATCAAACAATTTGATTCCTATTTGATTTTACAATAACATTTGTCACAAAACAAAATCAGCAAACCACAGACAGAGATGAACACAAAGTACACAAACTCATCTCACCGGCCATGCAGACTAAATACTTACCCATACTCATCCTGCATCTCTGTCACCATATCGACTAATAACTGCAGGCGATGCCACCTCATCCGACTGCATTCCTTGTGGAAGTCAAACGCTATGTACCTAGAGGTGCACGGTACAGGGAGAAAAGTTATGTAAAATCCAATTAAATKATTTTCTTTAAGGGGTTATTTGGAGTTCCATTGGCTTTAGACAGAATGTTCACCCCTAAAAAAAAAATACATGAATGACGTTAGAAGARGGGCATAGTGGGATCAGAATGAATGATGGGGAAAAGCTATAGTCCTTACTTGACCATGCCGTTGCCCAAGCTGGACACCATTTTGTCAAAGGCCTGTTCCAATTGTTTCTCTGTGCCTTTCTGGTCGATCAGATTTAAAATCACTTGCTTTCCATAAATGATGATCTGCGAGTCAAAATGCCTTTGGAAGCCATCCAGCTGTGAAAGCAGGACAGGACAATAAAAGGTAAGAAAGACTTGACTCAGTATAGTAATACTCAATATCACATACCTCTACTGTATTTAAATGACTACTACTACTGTACATTAAAATGTTTTTACATTTGAACATTAAATATGAAAAATGATATGAATATTGTAACAGGTAGCTTACATGGTCGATGGTTTTYCTGATCTGAGGTTTTGGTTTGTACTTGAGGTTGGGTCTTTGGGACCAGTAGAAGGGGATGGAGCCTCGGGTCTGTACGAATGAGGCCTTGCCCCCGCTGTACTGGACAATCTGCTCTGTCTCCACAAAGTTAGCTGCATGACCCTCTGAGTCAATGCCTGATGGATCAAATAGACATTATGTAATGATCCGTCTGAGTGAGGAGTGTTTGACAGTAAAAATATAAAGAAGTGGACAGGCCAATATTATCTGCAAAGGGCTGGAGTGTGTGCAGGGTTTTGTTCCAACCCAGCTGTAAAAAACCTGATTCCACTAATCAAAATATTGATTGAAGACCCAGCTAGCATATAACGTTCTGAGAACCATGTTTCTTAGAGCTTYGRGAGAGTGTGGTTGTCCTATGGTTTAGCAAAAAATCTTCCCACAACTATCRYGGAATGGTGCAGGATAGTTCATTGCATTGGAACCTTCTCAGCACATTTAAGGAACGACAAAAAAATAAATTATAATAATGTTATTTACTTGGTATTTCATTACCTTAACAGAACATTTACTAAAAGTTKAAACATGGTTACATTGACTTTCAATGTTTGTAATGTTCTAGGAATGTTCTCCAAGTGGTTTGACACTGGGAATAATTCTAATCTAAAATGAACAATTTTGTATTTGTTAGAAAAATATATGGCATGCCATCCTGGTGGCGCAGTGGACTAATTCCATGGATCGAGAACAGAAGAGCATAAGTTTGAATGTAACTGACGCCATGCCACAATAAAATAAAATAAACGTTTGAATGATTAATGCCTAAGCATATGAATTTCGATGTGTTACATCTGTGCACAAAGCAGTTAACCCAAACTAAGATAGCAGTGTTAAAAGCCCTATTGAAATATTTGCCTAGAACGTTAATAAAACTTGGTAAAAGACCAAGTCCATATTATGGCAAGAACAGCTCAGTTAAGCAAAGAGAAACGACAGTCCATCAATACTTTAAGACATGAAGGGCAGTCAATACGGTATATTTCAAGAACTTTGTGCAGTCGCTATGATGAAACTGGCTCTCATGAGGACCGCCACAGGTAAGGAAAATAAGGAAGGTAAGGAAGACCCAGAGTTACCTCTGCTGCAGAGGATAAGTTCATTAGAGTTAACAGCCTCAGAAATTGCAGCCCAAATAAATACTTCAGAGTTCAAGTAACAGACACATCTCAACATAAACTGTTCAGAGGACACCGCGTGAATCAGGCCTTCATGGTCGAATTGCTCCAAAGAAACTACTACTAAAAGACATCAATAAAAAGGAGACATGCTTGAGCCAAGAAACACAAGCAATGGACATTAGACCGGTGGAAATCTGTCTTTTGGTCTGATGAGTCCAAATTTTAGACTTTTGGTTCCAACCGCTGTGTCTTTGTGAGACATAGAGTAGGTGAACGGATTATTTCTGCATGTGTTGTTCCCACTGTGAAGCATGGAGGAGGAGGTGTGATGGTGCTTTGCTGGTGACACTGTCTGTGATTTATTTAGTATTCAAGGCACACTTAACCAGCATGGCTACCACAGCATTCTGCAGCGATACGCCATCCCATCTGGTTTGCGCTTAGTGGGACTATCATTTGTTTTTCAACAGGACAATGACCCAACACACACKTCCAGGCTGTGTAAGGGCTATTCGACCAAGGAGAGTGATGCATCAGATGACCTGGCCTCCACAATCACCCGACCTCAACCCAATTGAGATGAGTTGGYCCGCAGAGTGAAGGAAAAGCAGCAAACAAGTGCTCAGCATATGTGGGAACTCCTTCAAGACTGTTGGAAAAGCATTCCTCATGAAGCTGGTTGAGAGAATGTCAAGAGTGTGCAAAGCTGTCGTCAAGGCAAAGGGTGGCTATTTTGAAAGATTCTTAAAAATATATTTTGAATTTTTTAACACTTTTTTTGGTTACTACATGATTCCATATGTGTTATTTCATAGTTTTTTGATGTCTTCGACTATTATCTACAAAAGAAAAACCCTTGAAAGAGTAGACGTGTCCAAACTTTTGACTGGTACTGTTTGTATTACTGTTTGGCTGGAACAAAACCCCCTGCACCAACACCGGTCCACTGTGTAAAAGATTGTCCATCATCCCTGCTCTAGTCAGAAAGCTCCAGTTAGACGTGCTGGTGGATGTGGAGTCAGTCACCTCTGACGTAGTAACGCACTCCAGCCCTGAAGCAGCTCCGCCTGGAGATGATGTTCCAGTCAAAGATCTTCCCATTGATGCAGCAGGACTTCATAATGATGACTGCACAACACATGGTTAGGGACAACACGGTCTTAACCTTTAAAGCCTAACTTTACCTCCTGAATTSAACRTTTKTCTGCKTCCTTTTCAGAAAATGTTTTGGAGTTGGGACTGTTGTGCTGCTTAGAAATGTGGGCTCCATCACAATATGTCAATGGATCCACTTTCCATTCATTGTCTGTGAATACAATATCCCTAATTTCCCAATTATAATGCGACGTATATGAATCTCTAGCTCCCCCTTGTGGCTAAAGGAGAAAACCGCAAGTTAACTTCTATTGATATTCATGGTGTGTCAAACAGTTTTCAAGTATTTCTCAGGGAAAAGAATCCAGAGTAATGGGCTCTACATCCAGTCACTCAGACCGCTAAATCCCATGCAAAATATGAACGTAAAAATTACCATGTGATCTAGTGTGCTCCKATCACATCGAGGGTAGATTTCCAACCAATGACAGATTACAGGGTTTAAACTGCAATGCTGTTTAACAGTTCAGTCACTCTAAACAACCGCCCCGTAAATGACATCTCTCACATGGGTAATATCTGTTGTCTTACAGGAAGTGGTAATGAGGTCTTCCTGTTTATGAGAATTGAAAAYGAGGGAAAAGTCTTCATCTGGAGTTTGTAACAAAAAAACCCTGAAAGGATACAGCCGTGGACAACTGGGAAAGCAAACCTGTGCAGCTGTCAAGAGAAGAACAGAGACAATGCAGTTTAGAAAGATCATAAGATCTGTACTAGAGCGTATTKATTTTATATTTACCACAAGTGGTTAACACGTGTCAGTTCTGTCRTTACCTCTGGCTGTGGCATGAATTCTCTCAACAGATGACCATTCCACACAAACCGTTGATCTGCCTAAAATGAGGGCAAGAAAACAACACATCTTTATCATACCATTCAACTTGTTTCCACATGCCCTGCATAGGAAATGTCTGCATCTGTATAGGACACAAGTACAAACACATTACTCGTCTTTTCATGAATGTATCTCCAAATGGAAACATGTTTTTACATTATTTTCCTCCCTCATACAGTTGAAGTAAGAAMTTTACATACACTTAGGTTGGAGTCATTAAAACTCGTTTTTCAACCACTCCATACATTTATTATTAACAAACAAAAGTTTTGGCAAGTCAGGTAGGACATCTACTTTGTGCATGACACAAGTAATTTTTCCAACAATTGTTTACAGACAGATTATTTCACTGTATCACAATTCCAGTGGGTCAGAAGTTTACATACACTAAGTTGACTGTGCCTTTAAACAGCTTGGAAAATTACAGAAAGTGATGTCATGGCTTTAGAAGCTTCTGATAGGCTAATTGACATCATTTGAGTCAGTTGGAGGTGTACCTGTGGATGTATTTCAAGGCCTAGTACCCTTCAAAACTCAGTGCCTTTGTTTGACATCATGGGAAATCAAAAGAAATCAGCCAAGACCTCAGAAAGAAAAAATTGTAGACCTCGACAAGTCTGGTTCATCCTTGGGAGCAATATTCAAACACCTGAAGGTACCACGTTCATCTGTACAAACAATAGTACGCAAGTATAACACACACATGCAGCCTCTAGGTCACTCCAAAGCAGTCGTCATACCGCTCAGGAAGGAGACGCGTTCTGTTTCCTAGAGATGAACTTACTTTGGTGCGAAAAGTGCAAATCAATCCCAGAACAACAGCAAAGGACCTTGTGAAGATGCTGGAGGAAACCTGTACAAAAGTACTTATATCCACAAAAACGAGTCCTATATCGACATAACCTGAATCGCCGCTGAGCAAGGAAGAAGCCACTGCTCCAAAACCGCCATAAAAAAAGCCAGACTACGGTTTGCAACTGCACATGGGGAAAAAGATCGCACTTTTTGGAGAAATGTCCTCTGGCTAATGAAACAAATTAAAGAACTGTTTGGCCATAACGACCATCGCTTTGTTTGGAGGAAAAAGGGGGAGGCTTGCAAGCCGAAGAACACCATCCCAACCGTGAAGCACGGGGGTGGCAGCATCATGTTGTGGGGTGCTTTGCTGCAGGAGTGACTCGTGCACTTCACAAAATAGATGGCATCATGAGGAAAGGAAAATTGTGGATATTGAAGCAACATCTCAAGACACAGCAGCAAGTTAAAGCTTGGTCGCAAATGGGTCTTCCAAATGGACAATGACCCCAAGCATACTTCCAAAGTTGTGACAAAATGGCTTAAGGACAACAAAGTCAAGGAATTGGAGTGGCCATCACAAAGCCCTGACCTCAATCTCATAGAAAATATGTGGGCACAACTGAAAAAGCTAGTGTGAGCAAGGAGGCCTAACAACCTGACTCAGTTACACCAGCTTGTCAGGAGGAATGGGACAAAATTCACCCAACTTATTGTGGGAAGCTTGTGGAAGGCTACTCGAAACGTTTGACCCAAGTTAAAACAATTTAAAGGCAATGCTACCAAATACTAATTGAGTGTATGTAAACTTTTGACCCACTGGGAATGTGATGAAAGAAATAAAATCTGAAAGAAATAATTATATTATTCTGACATTTCACATTCTTAAAATAAAGCGGTGGTCCTAACTGACCTAAGACAGAGAATTTTTACTTGGATTAAATGCCAGGAATTGTGAAAAACTGAGTTTAAAATGTATTTAGGTAAGGTGTATGTAAACTTCCAACTTCAACTGTATATATATATCCATCCCCTCATTCTCTCACCCTTTCCAGCAGGCTCATATCCTGGAACTCAGGGCTGGTGTTGGCAAGTCTCTGCAGAGTGTGGGTCAGGTCATAGTCTGTAGCAAAGTAGAAGCCGTCTGTGAGCAGAACACTGTTGATCATGGACAGGAAGGCTTTGTTGTCCTGCATCTGATGGGGTCAGAGGTCAAAGATGGGTCAGGAGGCAGGTTGAACAAGGAAAGCACAGAGGTCAAAGGTGAGAGGTCAGGAGGCAGGTTGAAGAAGGAACGCAAAACAGAAGTTAGGTGGAACGGTGGTTAGAAAGTATCAGATGACCACTATATTTCTAAAATAATATATACAAGGAATCTAAACTGATATCCTATAAATATATACTATAAATAACATATCCTCCAACAGTAATTCAACTAGAAGCGAACATAGAGATGCCCACTAATAGAGAAACACTTGTCTAGACTTGGGGACAGAACAGAGTGTTCTTTTAACAGCTACATGATGATGATACAGTCTGAAAGCAGTACTTGTTCTGTCTGTGAGAAGGGGTCTCGTTCTCTGACTGATAGACAGCTTTGCCCTTCACATACACTCGACTGTCTACAGACACACTGTCTGTCGTTGACCGGCTCCATAGCCAATTCAAKACAGGGCATCTATGTCAGCACAGATGCCAAGCATTCTCTGTCCAATATGCTGCTTTTGTATTGGTCACATACAGTAATGAAGGAKAGTGACTTCTGCAGCTAGCAAATAACCCAGAGTATCAGGCTAGGGTTTTTGACTGGTCAACATCCACATCAAAACAACCCACTGTCATTAACAAGAAATCATTGTGAAACGCTCTCTTCTTGGCCTGAAACATCCAGTCATGTTGAGCTTGGGTGCTTGTGGGCTGGCACTGGGACCCCAACTCACACCTCCCTACCTGGTTGTCTGTCAGGTGCAGGACAGTCTTCTTGTAAGAGATAACATCAAAGTCCATAGCCTTCCACACGGCATGGCCCAACAGGTCACCCACCTTCTTCTTCTTTGTGATAATGATGAGGTACGTGCCTGGGGAGGGTAGGCAGAGGGGCACAGGTGTCGCTAAAYTAAACACTCACCGAGTTGAGAACATTTGTGTGTAATACACAGGTAAAGTCTTCTCAATGGATCATTTCACTGGAGAGTCTGAACTGACTCACGTTGAAAGAGTGCAAGATTGAACCTACCTGCCACCAGACGGATAGTTCCCATGATCCCACATATTGGCCTGGTGACCGCATGAGGAGGAATGTCCTTCCTCACTAGAGGGACAGAGACAAATAATCATACTTTTAAAAACATTTTAGTAATTTAGCAGACACGCTTATCCAGAGCGACTTACAGTAGTGAGTGCATACATTTTCATATWTTTTTTGTACTGGTCTCCCATGGGGATCAAACKTACAACTCTGCTGTTGCAAGTACAGTGATCTTCCAACTGAGCCACATAATWTTTTCATTGCCTTTATGATCACAAACCACCATTCGCTCATCTTTTCAGTTACGACTGGAACGAGCTGCAACAAACACTCAAACTGGACAGTTATCTCAATCTCTTCATTCAAAGACTCAATCATGGACACTTACTGACAGTTGTGTCTGCTTAGCGTGATGTATTGTTTCCTCTACCTTCTTGCCCTTTGTGCGGTTGTCTGTGCCCAACAATGTTTGTACCCTGCTTTGTGCTGCTACCATGTTGTGTTGCTACCATGCTGTGTGTCATCTTAGGTCTCTCTTTATGTAGTGTTGTCTCTCGTCGTGATGTGTGTTTTGTCTTATATTTGTATTAAATGTAATTTTAATCCCATCCCCACAGGAGGCCTTTTGGTAGGCCACCATTGTAAATAAGAATGTGTTCTTACCTGACATGCCTAGTTAAATAAAATAAATATAAAGTGGACTTTGGTCAGCATAAGACAGTATCATGTCATGATGAACGAGCACAAACACAGCCTACTCAACATACCGGTGAGGATCATTTCTGTGGACACCCTGTCAATGGACAATACATCATTGGTGCCGTCATCACAAGCCTCAATGTAAAACTTCTCTGGGGTAGTGTGCCTATGGGGGAGAGTGGGCACAGAGGAAGGAGATACKAAATCAGTGACCTTAGTAGACGAACATCTGGCAAGGTGAATCCCGCCTTATACAAAGGGAAACCATTGGCTTGATTTGGCAAAGCTCAACTTAGTGGCTAACGTCACCACAAGCTAGCTCACACATACTAGCTGGCTCAATGGGCTAACTAACGCTAACAGCTAAGCTAACTGTATTTTTTAGCTAGCTAGCTGCTTCATCAACAAGATCGATTGCATTCTACCACTCATTAAATCGAAAGGCAGATAGCTAGATAAGTACTGTTATGGACAACACAACTACACATCATTGACATAACTGTAAACTATCTACAATACTGTAAACTGAAACAAATCCCGCATACGAATGACTGCAGCCTGTAATTGGAGTTGAACGTTAGCTAAATAGCTTATCATCTGCTAGCTAGCTCTAGACGTACACCTACGGCAATTTTCTCACATCAGAATATGGCAATTTTTTTCAGAAAAGTTGTAGTAGTTAGCTTCTGAAAATAAAAGTCTGAAAACGATATATATTTTCAAGACTTACAGGTTGAATTTCTCGTAGGCGGTCGCCATCTTTAGAGGAGGTCTGACCTAGTGACGTACCAATGAATGTGCACATTGTATATTATTSCTGGACCGGAGTTCGCGTCCAGGGTCAGACATTTAGCGTCGTAGTACATTTGCAAACTATGATAAAGTACAGGCAGCAACTTATTATGTAGCACACACAAATACATTAGTTGATCAAATACATTAGTTGATTACTGTACGAATCCTCATATCAGATCATGAAAGCTTTATAAGCCGACAGTCCCACAGCAATTGTAAGCGGGCTAGTGGCGCAATGGATAACGCGTCTGACTACGGATCAGAAGATTCTAGGTTCGACTCCTGGCTAGCTCGGTTCGTTTTTCTCTCCGGATCTTCTTGGATCTTTTTATTCTACCAAGATTAAGATATAGGTTTTGTTTGTTGTCATGATGAAGGAAGACATTATTCTTTGTTTCGATGCTATCATGAGTTGTTGATTGAGTTCTACTCTTGGCTGATTCGGACTTTTTCCTCGCCAAGGMGCTACTGCATATTTGATTCTGCACTGCTGCGAGTTTGTTGAAAAAAACAGCGCTGTCTGGTCTAACGTTACTGCTCATATTACAGTTGATCAAACTTTTGTATTCATGTTTTTGTGTGTCCTAATAGCCTTATAAGGACAATCAGCAGTTGCTATATCCATACATTAATGCTCTGTATCCATTGATTATTGAAGAATATCATTTATAAGTGCKTCATAAATTTTGTTTAACTGTCGTACCCCATCAGAACCAAAAATATAAGCTTGTTTTATTCAAAAAATGTTTTTTAAGTAAATGTGAATAAACACTGTATAACCTCAAAACATGGGAAAAAAACTGATTTTGCATCCATAGCTTTGTCTATGGATAGGAATTACATTTCTCCAGCCCAATCCATATTTTTTTTTACTGAAACAGTGGAGAGGGCTTTGTTGTCGTTGCAACTGCTGATTGCCCCTTTAAGGCTACATTTATTTGGATTATCCTAAATACCCGTGTAAAGATATACCTACTACAGGTGTGCAAAAGGTTTTGTTGTATATAGGCTACTTGTTCATGAAGAAGAGACAGACAATTTGACAGGCTATTACAATGCATTTTTATATATATATATATATATATATATATATATATATTTCATATGGACATCTCTCAAATCATTTTTAAATACAGTAAGCCACTGGAATACAAATGAGTAATGATCATGGGATTTTTTTTTAAACAAGCATAAATATAATAAATCATGAAATATGATAGACTAAACCTACTAAAACGGAATAWTTTAGAGTCACTTTTTTATCACTGCAAACCAAAATAGGTTCAGGGCATTCGGGGGTTTATTGGAATAGAATAAACCTAGTTATCTATTTACTTAGGTGGTAATTGTGTGCAGGGATTTTGGAAACATTGTTGACTCGGACATAACATAACTGCCATATTTGGGTTAATAATGCAATAGAAATTATATTCTAGAAGTGGTGTATTAGCCCATTATTAGTTTTGGGAACAGAACATCCAGGGTTCATTTAACAATAGAAATGTAATACTAATACAACATGATTCCCACTGACATGGAATAATAAAGYACCATGTGCAGTATGTGTATTAAATTGCTAACTTTGACTTTCTAGACACTGCCTACATATTAGCTWAAATTAGCAATGCATGTATTTCTAGTATAAAATGTAATGGAAACACACCATAAACCACACACAGAGACATACAACAAAACTGAGCAATTTCTCTATTAAGCCATGCAAACTATTTCTACTGTATCAGTATCTACAAATACATTGATTCAAACTGAGCAACTGAAATTGGTGGCACACAAAGGGGAAAATGAAGATCAGGATATTTACACAAGCACATGAAATGTATATTTATTTACACACAATGCACCTAATTGAGACTATGAATTGTATTGTTATAATTCCATGCTTAATTGTCTTGGTATCAGTCATTAAAATATAACTGTGCTTTGGCATTTAAATATATATATATTTAAAATAAAAAGTTTGTTATTTCCAGATTATTAACATTCGTGTCAGATGAAAGTTCAACACTTTACAACTAATAAACAATGTTTTCAATAGAGAAATAGATTTTTACATAAAAAATAATAACAGGTCATTTACAAGCACACTCCCACACYCGCAATCAATCAATCAACAAATCGCACAATTAACGCTTACAGAGACCTCACTTACATCAGGCATGTACAGTAAAGGCATACTTTATCATCCAAACCATTATAGACAGCTTTGTTTTTGGCAGATTGGTTATGGTTGGTTATTGGCAGTTAGTTCAGAGGGCCACCTGGTGGCACCAGGTTCTATCCTAAAACTAGAACTGGTGCTGGTAGGAGGCAGCGGTGGGCGAGGCGCAGCCCGGCTCGATGTGCTTCAGGTGGCAGGCGTGGCAGAGGAGGTGGCCGTCCAGCGGGTAGCAGCGGTGCCCCTCCTCGTCGTTCAGCTCCATCTGACAGTCCTACAGACCAACACAGAGGGATGAGGAAGATAAATAGGAAAAGCCTATAAAATAAATCTAATAACACTTGAACATTACCCCAAAAGGTGATTGTGATTCCATCTACATCTATCCGATTCTATGGGATCTGAACTGCAAAATTTGCATTCAAAACACTGGTTTAAAATACACATTTGTCTATATCCCAGAGGTATAGCTATCTATGCCAGCAAGGTGAATTGTGGGCCATTCTATCCTCCAATGTAAACATCTTTGAGAACAAAACCTTGTCAAAGGCGAAATAACTTGAAGGGATTCTTAAATCCCCTTGAATTGCCCAGCAGGCTTGACAGACTAAACACTGTATGAGAAGGGCAGTGAGTATCCTCTTGTTCTCCATCCACTCTTATTAATTGTTTAACTGGCTTCCACAGTGGAGCTATTCAGAGAGACAGATCCTCAAAAGCTCTCGTCTCCACACGGCTCACTGCTGTTTGTTTTCAATTGCTCTCAGAACTCCATATGTCAATCAAATGCTGTTGAGGCGGGAGTCAGGAGAAGAGGCACTTGAGGAGAATCAGACAGTTGACGAGCGAAGCAAATTAACATGTGCTTGAGCTCCTCTTTCTAGCTCGCAATTAKTACCAAGACTGTAATTAAGCACTGGGACCACCTTGTCTATGATCTGTGTGCAGTAAATGGCTTTCCAGAATATGTGACCATACGAAGTGAGACTATTCTCCTGACACTTTGATTTTCCTTTAAAATTCTGTTTACTTTATGAGGACTAATCTCAGAACCCATAACCAAATCTCTCTAACGTTTATTTTAAAAGACTAAATGATGACTGAAATATGGAGTTCTTGATATGATGAGAAGGCTGACATATGGTATAGGATCTACCCCCTGGTATTTAAGCATATTCATGTGGAGAAATAATGAGGCATTTTATAGTGGATATACTTACTAAGATGACAGCTTTAACATTTAGTCTTGTCACCAACAACACAGAACATCCAGTCTCTACAAGGATATAGGGAAAACAACAAGGAAATAGAAAAGGGAATTTGTATCTTAATGTTTACCCACTTCACAGTGATAGCACTCCACGTGGTAGTCTTTATCCATGGATACCACTCGGATGGTTTCATCAGAGCCCTGTGGAGACAAACAGACAGCCTTTTCAGTGTCCACTGAACTAGAGTAGCTATCAGTATAGGCTGGATCGGTTCATTTAAAACAGTTAAACATGGCGTGCATGGCCAGGACAACTCTCCAATTTTTCCTGCGGCCAATGTCAGGTGTGGGAGAAACATGTGACAGGTGGTTCTGTTCAGTGGACTTTTAAAATGATATATAAAAATGTTGACATTTAGCAGCCTCTGATCCAGAGCGATTGACAGTTAGTGCATCTTAAGATAGTTGAGACCATAGAGATCCTATTAAATGATTCTATGGCTGAGACAACCACTTATCACAGTCATAGTATGTACATTTTTCATCAGTAGTCATCACCAAAGTTGTTTTGTTTGTTTGTTTTATGGACAAAACCGTACGTAGATGTTGGCAGTAACAGAGTGCATTCAATTCAGAGCACTTTTCATCTTCTGCAGGTGCAGGTGACAGTGGGAAATGCACCAGCCAATCAGAGTCCTGTAACCAAAGACATCCTATTCAAATGGGATTCCATAGGTCGTTATCAGTAAAGCGTCACAATAAGGTTCAGAGCGTTTGATTTTTAATTTTTGGTATTTTTATTTCACCTTTATTTAACCAGGTAGGCTAGTTGAGAACATTTTGAATCGCCTGCTGGGGGGCAAGGAGCCACCCAGCTCCACTAAAAGCATTGACAACTACTGTACATGGTGTTTTTAAGGGATTGTTAAATAAATGTTAGAACTATTTGGTTTTAATATCATCACCTTGAAGAGTATAGTCAGAACTACACATTTCAGATTATTCCACATTTAGCTCTATCAAAGTTATACAGCAAGTAACTGCATGTTTTTCATGATAAAGAAACATCAATTGATCATGTATTTTCAGATTTGTGAGGGTAGCCGATCCATTTGGCCTGTAGCTAGCTGTTGAAAAGGGTTAATGTTGGCTAACTTCACTAGGTAGGCCTACGTTGGTTGGAGAAAAAAATAAATTTTGTCTACTTAGCACTATGTTTAGCCAACTGTACAATGTTTCTACCGGTAGCTTGCAAAGTAAACATTATCAGCTAACAATAGGCTTACAGCAGAGCCCACAAAGGATGGGAAATTAACCTAAACCTCTCATTCTTGTAAGGTATAATTCACTTATATTTTAGATCACTCAAATATCCAATTAATGGTGGACAATATTGAGAGATATCATGAGGCTACCCTCCTTGCCCCCCAACAGACAAATCAAACGCTCTGCACCTTGTGACGTTTCATTGATAACGACCTACAGTATTGAGATGCTGAGATCGTTAGATAGCCTTAGCCTTTTTTAATGCTGAGCGTCCATCGATAAAAATATCCCTTTGCAATATATGCCTCTGTCCATTGCTTTTTCATTTAGCCTGATTATTTTTAGGTACAGTAAGCTAATTACTGATGATATATCAACCAGTAGGCAAGCTAATTAGGCTTTGTCTTGACATCCATAGATGTCCTTTTACATCCAACCTTTACAAACTACAGCATTTGAAATAGGCCAAGATTGGCAAGATGGTAGTTGTGTAGAAACTTGTCCTTTGGCCAACACCAGCATTCTGAACAGTACTGTGAACCTTCACCTGAGAAAACAGCCAGGTGTCAAAAACCAAGGCTAAACCAACAGGCAGCATTTGACAGACAGTCTGGGTTCAGCCTGTGACAGCTTCAGAGGGCAGGTACTACAGCTGGAATGTTCCGTATATATCAGACTTTCACCAATTATTACCATCATCACACAAGCTATTCATCATGGACATGTGGTTATATACCATTGTTATGTGATAATGAAGTAAGGCTTGTCAGAATTGACATTATGATAGAATTAACTATTCGGCTAACTGACTTCTTATATTCTATATCAGCCAGACACAATCAGCAGGAGGGTACATGGAAGATTTTCAGCTATCTATCAACTCATTTAAAACCAGTTATACACATTAAATAAACCTATTCTAAACTCTCCCCCTTGTACTGCACTGTGGTCCCTTCTACAAACCATCTGCTAGTAGGCATGAATTTATCTGGCCTTTTTCATAACAAAGTACATGCACGTGCAAAACAAACTACCCCGCTGCTCTGAATTCTACCCTTATAGCCTCAGTGAGGAGGGGCAACATTCCTGTAGAGTCAACTCTAATTTTGGACATTTTTTTTAAGAGGGAGGGATAATGTTTAGGGCAACAGTCATGCACTGAGTGAGGCATTAGGGTGTAGTGCCTGCATCTGAACCACACACCAAAAAATGCAAACAACACCCCTCCCAAAACCACCCCACGTAATCCTACACACAGAGGTCTCCAATAGAAGCCCAGCCCTGAATCTACACCTCAATGGATAGTGTCCTAGTAGGGCTTCTGGTTCAAATAGTGCTCTTTCAGATACTTTGATAGTTTGATTGAGCCTGAATGGAGTGCCAGATCGTCTGGGTTTGCTCTTTTGGGACTATTCCAGTGGTTCCATTGCGCCAGCTCAATCAACCACTAAATAAATAAATAAAATGTTTGGGGGGGATGTCTGCTGACCTGCGTGTAACTATGGCAGCCATTACAACAAGAGATGGTCCCAGGTCTGTTATAAGGTTGGTTTATTGTTTCAGCCCAGACCTTAGACTGAGTAAATTGCTGTGAAAATTGATGTCTTCCTGAATCCTGAGTGTAGCTTGCTTGGCTCAGGAGAGAGCGTGTAACGCCTGCTTCCAACTCACACTCTCAAACACGTAGATCCCCTGAACGCAGCTCACTTTCCAGCCCACTTTCCAGCTCACACTCTCAAACACATAGATCCCCTGAACGCAGCTCACTCTCCAGATCTCAATCACCTGAATTCTGATCACCTGTTCACACACCTGTATGTCATTATCACACACTATTTAGTTCAGTTCTTTGCACCCCATCATTGTGAGGTATTGTTTGTTTTGTGACACACTTCTATTTGGAGCGCTGGGTTTCCCTGTAATTTAATCCTCCCATGTATGATAGTTTTTGCCTGTACTTTAGCCTATTGGATTTGCTGTTGTCAACCTATTGCCTGATCTCCCGGACGACGTTACTAGCCTTTTCCCTGCCTGTACTGTTGCCTTTTTGGACCCCCTGTGTATGACCTTCTGCCTGCTCCTGGACCCAGCTACCTGCCTCCTCCTGTGGTCTTTTACAAATACACAACTGCTGCGCCCTGCGCTTGAAACCAGCTCTCTATCTCCCATCGTGTTCATTACAGAGCGAGACTTCAGAGACGAGTTCCAAATGTTTAAAGAGGGAAAGCTGATCATCATGCCTGAGATCCCTTTAAAGTCCCTCTACATCCAAACAATTGCTTAAAGGGATACCTGCTCATGTGCAACATGTTAAAACACAGCACACCCCTTCCTCCTTCTCCTGCACTAGAGCCTGACCTAGGATAGTAGCATACTTGATCGTTTGCTATTGCCTCAGTAGGATATTTGATCGTTTGCTTCTGCCTCAGTAGGATACTTGATCGTTTGCTTCTGCCACAGTAGGATACTTGATCGTTTGCTTCTGCCTCAGTAGGATACTTGATCCTTTGCTACTGCCTCAGTAGGATACTTGATCGTTTGCTACTGCCTCAGTAGGATACTTGATCGTTTGCTATGCCAGAGAAACTCTCTCCTCACATCTGGCTCCTGTCTCAGGTTCAACACTGGGGTTGGTTATCAATCTTTACCCTGAGGGAATCAGGTCAGGGGTTGCAATGTGACTGTCTATATCGACATGGGATGGGAGTGGAAGTGTTTGCATCGTAAACCATAATATATGCCTGAACATTTTGATTATCATTCATCATTACTACGGACAGGAGTTCTTCCTGTTGAAATCACTTTGCAGACAGGAACCATTCCGGGTCCTGTTAATTATACTATTAGTCAACCGATCAATTTGGTATTTTTATCATACATGACATGAAGATGATCAGAAAAACACCTATTTTATGGTTGTATACGTGTAAGTCCTTAGGCTATTACTTGAAGATGTTGTGTTCAAAGAGAGCTTACCTCTGAAGGCAGAATGGGCTGGTTACATGCTGTACATTTGGGGGCCAAGACCCTGAGAAAATGAGAGAACAAGAAGATAAATCAATTGATAGAAATAATAACAGTTTCAGACTGAAAACATACGTCTGGTTTATATTGGTTCCCTACAGAAAGAACACCAGGCTTGATATAGATACAGCACTTGTATATGTTACTCTTTTTTCTGGTTAATACTTCTAACCCTTCTTCCTCTCTGTCACGCTCGTTGTTGTAAGAATGGTCGGACCAAGGCGCAGCGTACTTAGAGTTCCACATGTTTAATAAATATGAAACTCACCAAAAACAAAACAGAAGAAAAACTAAACGTGACGTTCTGGGCTGCTCACAGGCAGCTACACAAAAACAAGATCCCACAATCAACAGGTGGGAAAGGCTGCCTAAATATGATCCCCAATCAGAGACAACCGGCCTGGGAACCGTCGCGGGAGGCTCCGGACTGCAGACCGTCGCTGGAGGGTCCGTACTGCCGACCGTCGCTGGAGGCTCTGGACTGCAGACCGTCGCAGGAGGCCTGGTGCATGGAGCCGGCACAGGACGTACAGGGCTGGGGAGACGCACAGGAGGCCTGGAGCGTAGAGCCAGCACAGGACGTACCGGGCTGTGGAGGCGCACTGGAGGTCCGGAGCGTAGAGCTGGCACAACGTGTCCTGGACAGATGACAACCTTCGCACGGCAAGTGCGGGGAGCTGGCACAGGACGTACGGGCTGTGGAGCGCACTGGAGACTACTGTGGCGTAGAACCGTTCACACATTGTACCGGGAACGATACACGCTCCTCAAAGGCGAGTGGCGGAGAGCTGGCACAGGACGTGCAGGGCTGGGAGGATATTATGGAGACGGCTGGTGGGCGTGGGGTCCGGCACTAGTGCTTCAGCTGACCACAATCAAAAACACGTAAAGACGGCTAGGACGCTCCTGCAGGACGAGTAGCGGAGAGCTGCTCAGGTGGCAATTAAACTGAGCGACCGCTGGCCTTAGGGCGAATGTCGTGCGCTCATGGCACCAACACAACAGCTCTCTCATAACTCTGCGCCTCCAAGTTTCGCCATTCAACTCCTAAGCTGTTCTCTGATTCAGCTCGCCTTCACTCCGCTTCCCAGTTCAACTTCCTCTCCCAGAACTGGCTGCTGGTTCAACCTCGCGCGGGCCGGCCGAACCACCCCGTGTGTCCCCCCCCCCGCCCCGGCCCAAATTGTCTTTTGAGGCTGCCTCTTCAGGTTCGCGTTGTGGCCGCGAACCCGCGTGCTCCGCGTTGTTGCTCCTCGTGCCCTTCCACCTGCTTCCATGGCAGGCTTCTGTCTCCTGCCATGAATTCGTCCCACGTCAGGATGTCGTTCTCACTTCCTGGGCTTTTCCTCGCCGCAGGCTCCAGGATCTCCTTGGCTCCTCGCTGGGCACGCTGGCTTGGTCCTGTGGTGTGGGGATCTTCTGTCATGCTCGTTGTTGCTATTAGTAAGGTCGGGACGCAAGGCGCCGTCGTACTTAAGCTTGCACATGTTTAATAAATATCGAAACTCACGCAAAAAAGCCAATAGAAAAGAAAAACGAGAACGTGACGTTCTGGGCTTGCTCACGCAGGCAGCTAACACCAAAACAAGATCGTCGTACATTAACAGGTTGGAAAAGGCTGGCCTACAATATTGATCCCCAAATCAGAACTAAAACGATAGCAGTCTGCCTCTGATTGGGAACCATACCAGGCCAACAAAGAAATAGAAAACATAGATTGCTCACCCTAGTCACACCCTGACCTAACCAAATAGAGAATTAAAAGGATCTCTAAGGTCAGGGCGTGACACTCTCTTTCACCAGTCCCCCCTTTGCCCCTTCTCTCCTCCTTTGCCCTTTCTCTCCCCTTCAGTGTGTGTGTGTGTATGAGAGCGTTGAGACTGCTAAGGAGAGGTGGTGAGTCTCCAGGTCTGCAGATGTGCTGGCTCAGCCTCACACGTGATTCAACCAATCCATAAAAATACATTCATTCTTTCCCCACACAAACAGACACACACACCGTGTGCAGCTGGCTGGCACCTGAATGTCTGAGTCTGTAAAACAAAGGTCCTCTCAGTGTAGTGGGCATGACTAGGTCTGATTGAGAAACCACACACATTTCTTGTCCTAGATATATGCGTAATAGGGTATCCGTAATAAATTCCTGTTTATCCTGGACTCTGTGCAGTATTTACATGAGATTTATAGTGTTAATAGCCCAGTGTAACACCACTGACTTTGAATTGCGTTAAAAGGATAGTTCACCCAAATTACAAAATTACACATAGTTTCCTTATCCTGTAAGCAGTCTATGGACATTGTATAACAGCAATCCATGCTTTGGTTTAGTTTCATTGGCACTGTTTCCACATGCTAACGTTTTAGCATTTGTGGCACAAATACCATTCAAGTCATGGGACCAATATTAGCATTTTTGGGCATCATGTTCAAAGCATCTATAAGTGACTTTGTTGAGGATGCTGGTTTGAATCCCAGAGCCGACTAGGTGAAAAATCTGGTGGTGCGACCTTGAGCAAGGCACTTAAACCAAATTTCTCTTGTAAGTCGCTAAAATGTAGTCATTTTTTATTTTTATTTTACATTTTTATTGAACCTTTATTTAACTAGACAAGTCAGTTAAGAACACATTAATATTTGCAATGACGGCCTACCCCGGCCAAACCCGGACGACACTACGGGACTCCCAATCACGGCCGGTTGTGATCAGTCTGGAATCGAACCAGGGTCTGTAGTGATGCCTCTAGACCTGAGATGCAGTACCTTAGACCGCTGCGCCACTCGGGAGCCAAATGATGATTCGGACATGATGCACGAAAAATGCAAATATACGGTTTCATGACTTCAATGGGATTGGTGCCACGAATGCTAAAATGTTAGCATGTGGAAGCAGTGCCAGGGAAACTAAACAAAAGCATTGACTGATGTCATTCCTTGTCCATAGACTGCCTATAGATTAAGGAAACCAATGTGTCATTTTGTAATTTGGGTGAACTATCCCTTTAATCAAAGCAACAGTATGCTAGAGAATGAATGCTAGTGACGATTCACCATGAATAGGCGGGAAAAGACATCTGGTGGCTTCAGTACAGTGAGCTCTGATTGCTCTAACATAAGGCCCATGGCTCTTAGTTTCCACATGGTTCTGTCAGTATACTGGGCGGTTGCCCTGGTCTGGCCTGGCCGGCTGCTGTGGATTCCATTGTGACCAGATTCTTGATTCAGTGTGTTTGTTGTGCTTGGCTGAGGTGACCCCATGCTGCWACTCCTTTTGCTCTTCCACAGGAGACTCAGCTCTTCCTACCTAACATCTCCTCTCTCCCCCTTCCTCTCCACGTGGCAAAAACCTGATCCTGCTATGTCCAAATGGAACTGCCGCTGACTTCTGTTATAGCAACATGACTTCTGGTCGTATTGTTAGCGCCAGTTAAACTAATATGTTTATGTTTTGCAGTGTTCATAACGGTTGTACCCACATACCTGTGGTAGTCTTTGACACAGTAAATCTTGTTCTCTGTGTCCACAGTGAAGGGCACTCCGTCCAGACTGTCGTTACAGATGACYCAACGGAAACAGCCAGGGTGGTAGGACTTCCCAAGGGCCTGCAGGATCTATAGA